>NW_022601432.1:6287213-6345224 GCF_009176505.1 Sitodiplosis mosellana | reverse complement strand
TCTCTCTCTCTCTCTCTTTATCTCTCTCTCTTTATCTCTCACATTGGCGACGGATGATTTCGACAAACGCAAATGATTTTTCATTGGCTAATTTATGAAATCTAACTGCATTTTCAATGATGCAAATGAATGTGTTTCGCCGAGTATTCGATGGAAATTTCAAATATTGGTCTGGATTATGGTTGGTATAAATGGATTCGAATGGAATACCGATTACAAATCTTCAACACACCCACTACGTACAACACAGATGTCCTTGCTATTTTTACCCATCCAGTTATATACATATTTGTGTATGTTTGTGTCACATTCACGCACACACACACACACACTCTCACATCATATTCGAGTGAAATGCGACGAGGATGCTTCACAACAAAACGCACTCAATCGGGAAAATCATGTTTATATTTACGTTCTATCTCTCTCTCTCTCTCTCTCTCTCTCTCTCTCTCTCTCTCTCTCTCTCTCTCTCTCTCTCTCTCTCTCTCTCTTCTCTCTCTCTCTCTCTCTCTCTCTCTCTCTCTCTCTTTATGCAACGATGAATCGATATTTGTCGAAAGATTTATTCTTTTTTCATTGGTGAGGCATGCATCGCTTTTCTACTCACAACACCAGAACGCAGCGTCTAGAACATGTAACCACACTTTCATTTTCATCTGTCTGTTGGTTTTCCGTAACCAAGTAATGAGGCGACCACGCCTAAGGGGAAACATTTTTTGATTTGTGAGTGAAAGATCGTAGCTATGTATTTGAGCGATAAAATTGGTGGGCCCGTTTAATAGAGTAGATCGACCCTCATCGAAGTTAAACATTGTACCGATGTAGCAAATGCACTCATAACATACAGCAAATCGTATCCAATGCCTGCGCCAACAAAAGCACCAAGCATCAACAATGATACCGCACAAAGCGATTGTCTGACATGCTTTGCAAATTCACTTACATGATTACCAGCGATACAAATGGCTAGATGAATATGATATATCGAATGAATTGTTTTTGCCCAAAAGATAACAATTGTCAGCCGTATATCTTATCATAATGATAATGTCTCTCAAAAATTCGTTGCCAATGAAGATAATGTAAAACGGAAGCTATCGATTCAATGAATTTTCTTTTGCAATCACGAGAAGAAAATGTCTAAAAGAATGTATATAACATTTGCTTTTAACTCAATTCCATTACATGATTATTCGGCGCACAATGAACATCAATTAAAATGTAAATGCCTCTGTGCCGATAAATTAAAATCTGTTAGCAAACTGCACCGTTAACTAATGACTATACCACCACCAGAAAGAAGAAATACGACCAAATTCACTTTACAGCAAAATGTGTCATCGACAGAGTATGTTGAAATGTGATCAAATATTAATGACTAAATCGATGTCTACTGAACCGTATTATTTATATAATGAGTTTTTTTTCCTTTCATGCAATTTCATTTTTTTTATCGTTTTTACAGAATACTTGTTTGACATGCACCGTTACATTGTCTATATAATAGTACAATAAACTATCCATTTCGGTATATGATATTGATTCAAAAGAAATGTAATGCTCTGGCCGGCTTTTTTTTATCATATCGATTCTATTCCTGCCGTCAGTGTGTATTTGTTAGTAATTTCTAAATGCTACAGCAACTAGCCTAATTAATAGCCGATCAATTAATATGCAACATGGCAATGATGCCATTAATTGAGAATACGTAAATGAAATGAACGATAAAAAAAATGTACATGTTAACAACAATGGATATGCCGTTTCGATTGGCGTGTATATATATGCGCGCCTATTTCGCTTTTTTTTTTCTTTCTTCCCGATCATATTTTGTTTTATGTTCATGCGGTGTGTTCATGGAAGAATGTCAGTGTTGTTTTTGTGTTCTTGCATTGCGTCCAAATGTGATTTGTGTTTCGACTCTCGAATGAGAATCACATGCAGATTTCCGTTTTTCAACTCTTTCATTCTTTCTCATTCGTTTCGGCCAGTCGGTCGGACGGTCCGTCGGTCCGTAATAATTTAAATTTGCACTTAATAAACAATGAAATGAATGATTACATGAAATTGACACGATTTTTTTTTCTTCTGTGTTGTATTCTTTTGCTATTGTTTTTATTCTCTTTAGGAGTGTATTGACACTGACCGCCTGGAATTTATTTCAATTGAATAGTGAGAATAAAAGAATTGATTCAACCAACACCGCTGAAAAGAAAGCATTTTGGCCATTAGCCATGCGTTCTTTGGCTAAATGTTTATTATGTGCTTAGAATAATTGTTTTTCGTTGGTCTGCTTTTTTTTTAATTTCTCTGTTTTTGGAATGGCATGCAGTACACCATACCGGTCGATATATCAAATGAATTTGAATTGTATTTTCTGATTACATTTTCTCGCGGTTCGCATTACGAAAATGTTACGTGGTTTGTTCAAGACGATTGGTGGTTTCGAAAACCAAAATGATGATGCGCAAAAATGGAACTAGCATTGGTAATGGTTTTGATTTGAAAATGTTTTGTTTCTACTTGTCAATTATTACGATTGTATTTCTATGTGGACAAAATATTTAAATAGTTTTTTTTTTGTGTCTAAATGTCATACTCACAGCTATACTCGGCCAATCGATGAAGTTTTGTTAGTGGTTCCATTTTTGGTTGTTTTTTTTTCATTTCGTTCGTTTGTGTGTCGTAGATGTTGTGGAGTTTTTTTTTCCATTGTGTTTACAAGTCCATGTGTTTGTATCCCGGTTTGAGCAATTAGTACGAGCAGCGCACCGGAAGAGAAATAGATGTTGTTTAATGTCGAGCGCCCAGAGAATGAAATGAAAGACCAACAAAAAAAAATGGGAAGAGAGAAGAAAAAAAATGGAAATTAAATTAGCTTCAATTAAATTGGAAATGATTGTTTATTTAATTTGCGTGAGCTTGTTTGTTGTTGTTGTTTTTTTTTTTAAGATAATAATCAAAGCCGGTCAAGCAAGTGCAGTGCATCATAAGTTGCTTACAGATGCTGGTACATACGATGCTACTACATGTTGATTGTTTTCAGATCGTTTGTTATGCGATCGATGACTGCATTTGAGCTAAAGAGAATTAGAAATAGAAACGGAGAGGCTTCTTTGAAGGTAATTTACTGTAAGTGGATAATCTTGTTCATTTGCCAGTTGCAATTTAGGAGAGAAGAATAGTTTTGTTTGCTAGAAGAAAAAGAATTCAATGGAACTTCACTCTGTGCCAAAATGGATCTTATCAATTTATCGATCAACAAGTAAAAAAACATTGAACATCTTTTGTTTTCTTCTGATCAATTATTGGGCCTGATAAGAAATACATTCAGGCAATTTGAATATTTCATCAGTTTGTAAGACGAATTTCTGTAGTGTGTCTCTGCGATGAACCTAATTATTCATGATTTTCAATTCAATGTTTTAATAAACGATGATGTGCCACCAGAGCAGCTCAAACTGTAGCCAGAGAGGAAAAAGTGACTCCATTGACTAAGACCACTTCTTTGATTTATTGTGGAAGTCAATCGAATGATAAATGCGATCAACACGCATCGAAAATCGATTGCATTTCACACTCTCGTTGACGCAACTTTTTTTTTCTCGCTCTTCTCCATTGTGTTTCGTGAAAATGGCTCGATGAAACTTCAACTAATAAGCAGTCTACGTATAATTGATTTATTGGCTTCTCATTATGTCTTTTGAAATGATCAAAGGTCTTTGTGATCGTTTTAAAATGCAATGCACTGAACTTAAAATAAATGCGGTTGTTTTGTGTTTGTGTTTTGTTTTTCATGGTTCGCAGTGTCTTTTGTTGATCATTTCTGCGCTTAATTGGCACTTTATGATCGTTTTGCGCTTGGTCATTTTCAAAAATCAAAGTGTCACTGCGATAAAGTAGCTCTCAGTTATCTTTCGTGTACAATCCAGTGTTTTTCGTCTTTTGCAGCGAGCAAATCTCTGTAGCGAGTGAGTGTAAGAATTAGTTTTTATAGTCTCATAAATGGTTTTACAAGCGCTTGACGAATGTAATAATTATGGTTTCAAGTGTTAACGATTGCCAACGGAAAACAGCCAGTCGAGCGACAGAAGCATTTCACCCATTTGTTTGTTTTTTTTTTCGTTCTTCTTCTTCGTCGACTTCTTTTGAAACATTATTTCATGTCGAGGTAATTTCACGCACAATTGGACGAAATGATTTCTCAGCATTTACTTCAATGTCATACAATGTGCAGTATGAATATTTGTTTGGAACTGAACGCGAAAACAAATGACGATGACAACAGCACCGAGTGGCTAGTTTGTTTGTCGCAAGTTGCGACTCGCAATGGTGGATACCATATAAAGAAATGGATTGAGGGAAAAAGTCGATTTATCCAAATCAATAGAGACGATGAAACCTTAAATGGTTGCGTTAATCTAGTGGTGAAATTGCAATGCTTTTCATACTCGTCATTCTCATCATCATCATCATCGTTGTCGTCGTCGTCGTCGTGGTCATCGTTGCACAATGAAAAGTATGCAGTTCATCGGAAACTTTTCGCTTTTACAATTTTGGCGTGTCAAGTTCTTGATATGGAATGATGTCGTTTCTTCTTCGTCATTTCATTCCTTTTCGCCTCAACATTGTTGATGAACTAGATTTTTCCATTGGATTGTTGAATAAAAACCGTATATTTCCATTGAAAAAATGAAACGAAACGGAATTTCAAAACAAAAAGTGTCTGCTCCCTGCTTCGCATTTGGACACTCCAAGTAATTCAATTCTAGCGTGCAGCAGGAAATGCTTAATAAAAAAAATATATATGCTTTTCTATTTTCGTAAATTGAAGACGTACGCACGAGCGCGACACAAACACACGCATTTCTTCGATGAAATTTCAACGATGAGTGCAACGGGCCATTTGTGTGTGGTGTGTGTGTGGTCAGCGGTTTGCGGTTTTTTTTGGGGCGCATTCAAAAGGAAAACTTACGTGATATGTTGACCAATCGCTCGTTGCGGCTGGCCATCGACTCGATTTTCAGCATAATTTTATTATTTTCCGATCGTATATTCATTTTGATGACTTTTTTTTCTTTTCGCTCTTTCACTCGGAAGCCCCTTTTAGCTATACAAAAACTGCCGTCTTTTCTTGTTCACTGTAATTTATAAGGAAACACTTTGGTTTTTCACCGATTTTCACCAGAGTTGGAATGCAACTTATCGCAAATTCAACGCACTGTGAAATGATCACGGAAAATAACGGAATTGATTTGAATGAAACCCAGTGTATTTAGTAAATAAATACTATTTACCAAAAAAAAAAAAATGGAAACACGTAGGATGTCGACAAAAAGTATTGGAATACTAACAACTCCGTTTTTGACGGAGAAAAAAGAATGAAAGTATAGATATCGTTGAACCGAGCACAAAAATAGACAAATCGAAATCTGTTGTAATAATGAGAAATAAATCCCTTTTTAACGCAAACACATTTTTTTCTCTCCTTCAAAACACATTCCAAACACGCAAAATTATTTCACGCTCAAAACACACACGTTTGGGGCACGGATTCTCAACACATTCTTTTGTTTTGTTTTATTTTCTTCGTTCTGTTCACATCATACTTTATCCGTGATGTGTAGCGAGCCACAGAGATTCGATCTGTTTACACAACTGAATATCCGTGCAACGAACACGGCCAAAATGATACATATGGATTGAAAATAAAAACGAAATAATCCATCTCGCATTGACATTGGAAACGGATTTACGGGTTAAAATGCGATTCAATTTAATGATGATATAAAAGTCGTCGAATGGAATAATTTCCGGGATAAACAATTGATTTATTGAAGAAATGCAGAGAAATCGCTACTTGAAAGTGATGAACAGTATTGGAAGTGACCATTGAATCTCTTCATTGATCAAAGTGCTTAAAACAAGCAATTTTCACACATTCACACACACACACACACACACACACACACACACAAAAGCTACAGAAAAAAAAACTACAGTCAAATCACACAATTGCCTCCGGTCTCTTTTGCAAATATCTATCTGATCCTTTGTTTACATTCCGCTATTTTCCGTATCAATTGGAAAAAAAAACTGTTTATTTTTGAAAATGCCAGTGAGTTGTGAGCGAGCGAACGAAAAATCACAAACGAACCGAACCAAATCAAATGAATTGAACCAATGATAGCCGATTACAAAGTTGCTTACACTTTAGTCTACGTAACAATTGCGACTGTCCCACACGATTGCAATTGTACGGCGGCAAAGCAATTTTGTCAGTAATGTGCCATAGCTTCGTTCCTCTTCATTTTTTTTCCTCTTCTCTTCTTTGTTTTTGTTTGGATCGACGAAAATTAAAAGAAAAGAGAGGAACAGAAAAAAAAACAATGCCAAGCAAATCAAACGAATCACCACTGAGGCACATTTGCCGATGCCAAATAAATACACATATAGAGGAACGCGTCGCAGAGAGAGTGCGAGAGAGCAAAGGAAAGAGTGTGTGGTACTTAGTGTTGCTCTCCGTTTCGTTCTTGTCGTTGTGAAATTTACATTTACAAAAGTGTTTGCCTTCTTGTCACTCTCTCTCTCAATGTTGCCACCGCAGCCATGTGTCTCTGCTAATGGATACAGTCGCCCAGTCTGGATATACTGGTAAAACAGTCGGTCGTCTTCATTTTGCTTGGCGGCCTATAAACGCCGTCACATATTAGTACAAAATGTACATTTGAGTGCATGCATGTATTTTGAGTGATGGTGCTGTGGCATGCATAGTAAGTTTTATTACACGAAATCGATGCGATTGCCCGCCCAACACAATATTCACTACAAAGTGCCTGCTTCTGTTGTATTTATGACGACAAAATTCAACCAAAGCCAGCCCGTTCGAAATGGAGAGAGAAAAAAAAAACGAAACCAAAATGAAAAAAAAAACTGTTATTACATCCAACACACAACTTATGTACATTTACAAACCAGACGCATAAACATTTGCACTTGCACAAGATACGGAAAAAAACAACACACATACATTCGTTATCGTTACATGTTCCTCAGTCATCCAATGAATTCCCAGTAATTTATACGCTAAAACCCATTTTAAAAAACAAACAAAGAAAGCAGCAACAGCAGCAACCTCAACAACAAAAACACCAACGACAACATCAAAATTAAAATTGCTTTGCCGTTTGCATGCATTCCACCAAATACTGAAATTAATAGACACTGTCGTCATTTCAGTTTGCTCTCTTGCTCGTCAGATTTACCCAGCACTTTTTCCATCCAATATTAGTTTGTTTCGACGGATTCAGCCAGATTTTCAAATACGATATGACAATTTATTTTCATTTCATTCATTCATTCATTCACAGAACAGCATGGTACATTCATGTGATGGATTTAACACTTAAAATCAAAATACCATGGTAGCTGACATGTCGACTGGAAAATAGTTGACTAACAAATTTCATGTTTTTTTTTTCTTTCTGCAGTTGAATCGTTAAGAGCTAAAGAAAATTGTTTGAATTCGGATTTTTCAACGATAAAAAGTATTTAAAAATTTATGGGTTGACTTTGATGTGTGAGCCCATTCAAATCGGATATACTCGCATTTAATTGAATTTATTACGACATTCACTACAATTTACCAAGCTTAAAATCTCGACCATTACTTTTATTCTTAACGATTCATTTGGATAATGCAGCAATTGACGCAGAGCAGAAAAAAAAAGCAACAAATTTTTATTTCCAACCATTTCAAATAACTTTGAGTAAGAAATCAGTGCTTTTTTGAATGAAGTCATTGTATGCCATGGCACATATGCGGGTGCTTAAATATGGAAAACACATGAAATGAGCAGATAAAGAATAAAGTAAACATTATTTCGAAATGTAAAAATAGGATGCAAACATACAAAAATGACCATTGATTATAAAAACGCGTAGTTTTGGCATGAGTCAAGTTTTTCATGTGAGTTTTTAACTCTGGGCAATTGGTATTTTTATCGGTGTTTGTGTATTCGTGAGTAGGCTATCATTTACGATAGCAATACTATCATCAAAGGAAGAATGATCAACAGATACGCAGAACTCAATATATTCCGATTTATGTTTTCTATACGCACTAAGTTTTCTGACCCGTTAGATTGAAACTTTTCAAATTTGATGATATTTCAAATATGAATATTTAATCAAATGAGGCGATTGAGTAATGAGTTCATGTTCTAAATGTACAAGTGTCATCATAACGCTTTTGGATAGTGCGTAATTCTTGTATATGACACAATGCCTACGTAGGAGAAAAAAACGGGATGCACATTTTTTTTTCGAATTGGCTTGTGTGCGTTCATTGAATCGCTAATTTCGAATGTATTTTCCATGGCATCTCTGATTGAAATTCATTGCATACTTGTGCCTTCTTCTACTTGTTCCGATTTACCGTTCGATTTTCAGTTAATTTACCTAGCTTTGTTTTTGTGTGTGTGTGTGTAAATTCATTCATGTCACTGAGCTCATCATATAGGCAGCTCGTTACTGAATCCAGAGAGGAAAGAAAGACAAGGAAAGGGACAGGGAGAGAAAGAAAGAAAGGAAGGAAGAGAGAAAGAGGGAGAGAGAAAGAGTGGAAAAAATTGATGAAAAAAACTCTATGAACAAGTATGCTCTCTAAAAAATGCTGTTGCCTATTGAACGTGCGCCACTCTTATGAATTTAAATGGCAGAATTTTAAATAGGTTTATTCGATAAATGTTCGTCAACAATGAGAATAACGTTGCAATTATTGTTTGTTATTCCCAAAGTGTTGTATTGACTATGTTAGTCATATTACGGTTAGTTCACATCAACCAGTCAGTTTGATCGTCACCACATCATTCGGTTGTTCTTTGTATCCACCAGCAGAAAAATAACAAAAAAGGGGAGAGAAAGGGAATGAATGCGATTTTCAATTGAGCCAAGTGCGAATATTTGAATTTAGAGTACTGGGTCAATTCCACTTAGTATTCTTGTCGATCAATTAATTTAAGCGCTGTCAGAAGTAAATTTCAATGTCTAATTAATGCAAAAAATGAATCACTAAGAATTCTATTCTTCATTGCATTATTTTGCTGCACACTCTTCATTCGCATCAAAATATGACAGAATTGTTTGTATCGCCACACAGGCTATTTTTCGTTCTTTTTTTTCGTCTTTCTTTCAGATATAACTTCTCCCGATACTTCTGAACAATTCATTGTTTTTCGATATTTTGATTGTTGCTAACTAGTTCAGACACGTGACAATATGCTTAGAAGATATTTGCAGAGCTGCTTTTGTGTGATATGAATCGTATTTCCTTCGTAAACAATACAACAAAAGCGTTAAGCAAGTTTCAACAACGTATGCGATCATAGATCTTCTAGCCTAGGCAACGTTTGCAAACAGTCAATGTGATGTTTCAGTTTCGCATTGCAAATTTTTTCCCTCTGAATAATTGAGTATCAATTTATTAATTCAATGCCAAACTGAGCGTTGAGAGAAGCCGAAAGAGTGAAAAAGAAAAAAACACACATACCGTCCATGTCTACTTAAAGCAACTGAAGTGTGTGTAAATTGATCACGTCGCATTTAATATTTATCTGTTGAAAAGTGACCGGAGCACACGTCGATCTTTCATTATATACACGTTTCTCTCGTGTATTTTGTGAATAGAGAAATGAAACGTTTGCAATGGGTAATGTTCACTGGATAAAACGCTTGAAAATAGAACAACAACAGCAACACACAAAAAACGCGCCAGTGTCGATAAGATTTCACGAATAGAAATTGCTCAGCCGTAAGGGAAAAAAAATTGTAAGCATAATGTTATTTAACCAGAGATATGATTGGTTGGGTTGAATCACTACTTTATTTTTTTTTTCTTACATTTTTCGTTGTTTGCGTGTATTGGAGTAGCGTATTTAAATGCTACAATTTTCAAATATGATGCACTTTATTATGCATTCGTTTCATGTCTCAATTAAATAGACTAGCATTGTGCTTTAATCAAATTCAATACATGCAACATCAACACCTCGACGTTCCCATAGGTATTAAATGGATATAGTAGCATTTTACTTTGTTCAATTCTCGGAGTCTGACCTAAAACCGTTCATAGTTCGGTCGTTTCATTGTTGTATTTGTTTTGTCACGACAAACCTATCCGCATCGTCATATCAACACACACCGATAGCGTGTGCATAGGTGAGGGGGAACTTCCAGGAACACAAAAATATCTCTATGACTCTATGAAGAATGTTCAGCCGAAAAACGATGAAGAAAACCCGTAGCGTGAATCACACTCACACACAATACACACACACACACACACACAAAATTGAAAACGAAAGTGAATGCGCATCATTTTGCGACAATCAAAAAGAGTAGCATGCGAACGCCGTACACACACACTCTCTCTCTCTCTCTCGCCCATTTTTCTATGTGTGGTATATGCGTGCAGCAAGACCCGAATGAAAAATCCAACCGACAACGGCGACCACACAATCAAGTTATGTCAAATATGAATTTTAACTGATAATATCAGTGAAACACTTTATAATTAGAATAACACTCTAGCCATGTAATCTACTGCCGCTGTAGAGAAATATGAATGAAGAAACGAAACGAAACTGTTCTTGTTGATTTCTGTTTTTGGGTTTGGCAGTCAGTGCGACAAATACTATAGAAGAATACTCGAGAATACTACAATGTAAATGTTAGGAGACTAATAAAAAGGAGCTATGCTTTGTGCTTCCGAGTTTGATGCCAAAAATCACGCTTCCAGTTCTTCTTTAGTTGTTTCCTAGTTTTTTTCTTCTTTCATACCGAAAAAAAACAACGAAAATAACTCACACACATAAATCAAATATACTCGAATATTAAGCATGTTCTCGTCTGTGATTTCTTCGAATTGTACTTACTTGAACGACTCATTTTCGGTTACTGATTTCTTTCTTCTCTCTCTCTCTCTCTCTCTCTCTCTCTCTCTCTCCCTTTTCCTTTGATATCGCAAATTCTTGATGACTATTATGGAAATCTATTTTCAGCCCTTTTCACAATATCGACGTTTATTTACTCGTAATGACTACAATGCTATTGTAAACTTATCACTTTGTGAATGAACTATGGCAAAATAAACACTAGACGGTTCTAACTTTATCAGTTTTGATTTGTTGTTGTTTCTTTTTGCAGACTTTTAGAATAAGAGAGCGAAAAATGAAGGAAAAAAAAATCAAAATCCGCTCAATCACTATTTAACAATTTCTATTGATTTCCACAAACACCGTGCAATTGAATGCATTTAAAGAAATAATTTTTGCGATTAAATTTAAATTGCTGGAATTTTTTCGGCACAACGATACCGTCCTTGCTACAACCGACAAAAAGAAACGATAATTCAAGTGAATAATCCAAATATTACATATGTATAAAAAAAATGCTACACAAAAACGAACTAACGCGCGGCTTCTGTCAATACAATGGCACAATAACAACAATGAAAAGAACTGAGATACACACATTCAATCGCGTACCAAATATATACCTCACAAACATGTAAATCGCATGTGTGCCACCACATTAATTTGAAATTTCAGCCCGTGCAACTGACAATAGCCAACGTGTGATTGATACAGTTGTCGTTTGGCGGCAGCAGCAGTCGACACACAAAGCATTCATTGCGCGAATTAATTCGAAATTTTTCTCTTCAATGCGAACCCGAATGTGTTTTTTTTTTCTGAAGAAAAATTTCAATTTTCGAATGTGAAAATGCATTAACTCACTTAGGTTGAAAATGAGAGGACAGACGATAACAATTGTTTATATGATTGATGTCTCATTTGAAAATATTCTGCCATCCACTGATTAGTCCTTAAACAAAGAAAAATTCTTGGTGCTTTTTGAAAATACCCATTTGGAATAGATCATTGTAAATGTAAATTATTTCAATTCATTAAACATTCCCAATTAAAATGTTTGGTTTGCTTCATTAGAAACTAAATCATATTCCATTAACGTACAAAATGATTCATAGCAGACGTTGAACGAATGAAAATTTAAGTACACATTGAGGTTAAATTGTCTAAATTGACACAATACAATTGTCAAAGTCTTTTGAACGGGTAAAGCACACTCGCGTAAATAACAAGAGCACGTTGTTGTTTTATTGTTGCCGCTGCATAGATAATAATTGGATTTCAGTGTATCAATTGATTCGAGTGGTTTATTGTTTCTTGGAAAAAGGTGAAAAATGAGAGAAAATACGCCGCCATCGTCGCCTTTTTTCGAACGAGATGATATGAATGAAGATCAGGATATGGATGATGATGGAGAAGACGATGAATTGATATACGTTGGTGATGGTAAGTAGTTCAAAATTGCTTTAAAATTAATTTGAATTGTGTTGTAATGCTGAATGATGGTAAAATGGATTATTTTCCAGCGGATGAAGTGTTAAATGCACTGGAAGCTGAAAGTGACGATGATGATGAGGCAGCTGGTGTGAATGAGAATATTGACGAAGAATATGTGCCAACTAGAGATGATTCTGTGCTAACATTCTCAACACATGAAGGTCCTGTATTTTGTGGTTCATTCCATCCGACACAAAATCTGGCTGTGACTGGTGGCGAGGATGACAAAGCATACGTTTGGTCAACCGAAACAGGAAATGTGGTGTTCGCCGTTGAAGGCCATAAAGATTCGATTATTGCGGCCGAATTCAGTGCCGATGGCAATTACTTGGCAACTGGTGATATGGCCGGATATATTCAAGTGTTCAAACTGTCTCAGGATTACAAAAAAGTATGGGAATTCGAAATGGGTGACATGAGCTGGTTGCAATGGCACATTGCGGCGAGTGTACTGTTTGCCGGTTCAGACACCGGCGAGACATACGTTTGGCGGATACCATCCGGTGATTGTAAAGTGCTTCAGGGAAATGGAAGCAAAACAGAAGTCGGACAACTCACTGCTGATGGTAAAAGCCTGATCGTCGGATATTCGGACGGTTGCGTTAAACTGTGGGATATCAAGTCGAGCACAGTCATTCAGAACTATGAAGAGAATACAACACTTGGACACAGTGGATCAATTACAAGCATTGCCGCTGATCCGGACAATGGCCGATTCTTGACGGGTAGTGAAGATGGCAAAATTATGATTGCAAACAGCAACGGACCATTGACCAATCTATTTCCAAGCGCCGGTTCAGTGGAGGCTCTCGCTTTTTCATCTGAGAAAAATGACGATTTAAAACTTTTGGCCTGTGGCACACTTGAAGGAAAGGTGTCATTGTGGGACGTGAATCGACAAGCAATCCGTTTTCAATGCCAAAATGACGATCCAACCGGAATAACGAAAATTGTTTGGGGACCAAATTATGCCGTTCTTTGTGCCACACTCGATGGATCCATACGCATTTTTGACGGACGAAATGGAGCTAGCAAGGTAATTTTCTTGGAAGATTGGTTTCATTTTTAGAAATGACAAAAATGATCAAAAGCAAATCGAAATAACAATTTCCGTTGTATTCACAGAATCACCTGGAAGGTCATGCAGCCGAATTGTATGACATCAAATACAAAACGTCAACAAATCAAGTGCTAACGACGTCGGAAGATAGAACGGCTAAAATTTTCAAACTAGACTCGTAAAAGCCTCCAATTAATTTCGTTTATTTTTTTTTCTTTTTCAAAAACGAATTTAATCTATGTACATAATTAAAATTTACAATAATTCCGAACTTGGTTTGTATTTCTGTGTATATATATATCCATTTATCTAAGCGACAATCGAATTTGATGAAGTGAGATAGAAGAGACAAAAAATGGGTATGCTTGCATGTGTATATAAAATGGCTCAAGACGCAAAATTCGCACGCAATGTGCCAATGGAGAAAACGGTATATGATCTTAAAATATTAACATGATATTGTGTGTGTTTGTTTTAATTAGCTGATTGAATTATACAAAGACTTAATTTAAAAACGGCTCATCCATTCCAGAGAACGAAAGAAAAAAATACGTAAAATCGAATTTTCTCTGATAATTACTCTCAGCTGCTTACATTCGAATTTCACTTCACAACCTAAAGCTATTACGTGCTATTTTAAATTTATCGACGCATTCGGCAGCAGTGCATCTTTTTTGTATGTCTGCATTTCCATGTTGTATTTTTGCTTGGAACTCTCGTATTTGTTCACGTAAATTTGTTTTGTGGCCGAATCCATGGAGCGCCATCGTTGTGCCAATTGCCGTGTGAGTTCCTGTTTCGACAACTCCGGCTGCCCTGGCTGTAACTCACTGTTCAATTCGTCCATGAGAATGGAACGTTGCTCTTGGCAAAACTGAAAGAATGGATTGGCCGGTCGCTTTGGTGCATTTGGATCTTTTTCCTGTATGTAAAAAATTGATTGGAAATGTGTTATATCCAAATGGACTAAGGATGAAAATTCAACAAAACTCACCTTATCCGATTTTGATCGTTTTCGTTTTGATAATTTCCCATCGACGAGCGGTTTTATGTCGGCATCGGTATTATTTTGAGCATTTGCTGATGAGACATTGTTCTTTTTTAAGCGTGGTTTCCGCACTTTGCCCGTCGGCGTCAGATTTGTGGGCATTTTAACTTTTGTTATTGGATCCGGTTGTGCTGTTCGCCATTCATCGCTGTACACATCCAAACGAGCCTTTAGCAAATCAACATCACGCTTCTTTCGCATTGTTATCCGCTTCACATAGTGTAACCTGCAATTCAAGCGGCAAAACATTGTATCACTCTTGTTTATGATACAAACACACACACAACAACAACGGAAATAGAAAAAAAAAACAGTCGTTCATCGCTTACCTTCGCACCAATCGTTCATTGTTTTGTGACAAATTTTCACACCGCCGTTGCAGTTTTGTGATTGCCTCTCGATATTTTGCGATTTTATTCACTTCCTTGAAATCCAAACCATTCGGATGTTCGTTGTCTGAATAGTAATCGGAGAGCGTGCTGAATTCTTGACGCCGATCCGCTTGTGTTGCTTTCATTATTCACTTATATCTATATATATTTCTGCGCCGCAATTGTTTATTGTTTAATAATTTTTACTATCTGAATTTTGCTAACCGGTTTTCGTGTGTGATTTCATTAGAAACAATTTTGGTGAAAACAAGCATTTAGTTGTGTTTTGACCTTTGTGGATTTATTGACATATCGGGAATTTTGACAGTTCTCTTGTTAGCATTTCAAACACTAACACAAGCAAAAGCGTTTAGTTTTTTATGTTTATGTGGAAAAAGTGAGGTTAGGATATAGTTTGCTCTTTATTTTTCTGTCTAAGTCAGTGCGAAAGTATAACAGTTGTTGATTTTATTACCCAAAAAAAAAGCGATTAAATCAAATAAATCAATGTATTAGCCCGGTGGCCATTTCATTTGTCTGCCTCCTAGCACATGAACATGCAGATGATATACGCTTTGACTTCCTTCCAATCCGTTATTTACAACTAATCGAAAGCCTTTAGGCGCTTGTTTTTTCCCCAAATGACCGGCAACACGCATCACATGACCTAAAAGCTGAATTGACAAGGAAATTACTTATGACAATATAATCCATGAAGAACATTCAAAATTCGCTTTAGTTTTTATTTAGCTGAAATTTTGGTTAACTTTGGTCAATATTCAAGTGAAAATCTCACATTGTCATCATTCTCGGTTACGTTTTCAACCATATCGATTCGTCGCTTTGGTATCACCAAAAAATGGACCGGAGCTTGAGGAGCAATGTCATTGAATGCCAAACATTTTTCGTCTTCATACAGCAACTTAACGGGGATTTCTTTGTTTATGATTTTATCGAATATAGTTGACTCATTTGCTCGACCGGTTGAAGCTGCTTTCTTCGCTTTTTCTATTTCATCAGATTGCAACGGCGTACTCAAATGCAAGGGACGAATATTCTTTATTAGTTGCCGATTTGACGCACTTATTTGTCGTGCAATCGGCCACAGCCTAACGAACATTTTGATTCTGATGGCAAAAAAACAAATGTTTGAAATGAAAACAAATTACGTGATGTCAAATGACTTTTTGTTATCAAATTTAGTTAAGTACTAAGTTGTATTCAGCGATGTATTCGAGCACTAAGTATATTTCTGCAATACAAATTCATATATTATTAAATGTTTATGTTTAACTTGTCTGATTTTAGTTTAAATATACCGCAATAATACAAATATGTTTGCTAAGAATCAAATTTCAATGAACAAAATATGCCATCTGGCAGATAAATGAGGAAACAGTTTGAAGATGTTTTTTTTATATCCCTTTTCAAATTCCAGAGTCTGTACAACAACATATTAATAACAAATAAATAACGAAACAACAACAAAAAATGTACAAATAACAACTCACAACCCATATGAACAGTGTTAATATGAGTTTACCTACAAATAGTGGATTAAATGAGTAGTTTAGAGCGAAAATGTAATACAGAAAAGTTGCGCGGAAAAATGTCAAATGAAAAGAGATAGCTATATAGTTCACTATAGTTTACTGTACAGTATATAGTAAGCTATCCCTTTTACGCTCATTCTTCATCGACATTTATCTGTGCAACTTTTCTGTATTACATTTTCACTCTAAACTACTCATATGTAGAAAATATATTTGAAAATTGCGTAGAAATTCATTATTCATATGAGCTCCATTACGAGTATCCCCCAGGCAGTAAGTTCACAGAGGCTGTCTTCGATCCATATGAAGGAAGATTTTTGTCATTTTTCATTTTCCCTTACCTTAGCGAACACAAACCATCTCGTTTCTATTTAAGCGATGATGGAGAAAGTTCACTTTGTCCATCTAAAACAATATTTAGTTCCGAAAAAATCATTTCTAGACCTAAAACAGGAAAACTAGAACTAACGAAAGACAAACTGCATTTAACAATTTTCACAAAAAAATAAAAGAAATCAAATTTTTCCATTTAATTTATATTTCACAGTTTAATTTCTCTTGTTTACTTCTTTGGTTCAAAAATAATAGTTTTTGTTATTTTGTTCAATTTGTATGATAAAAATGTAAATTCTAGAAAAATAATCATTAGATATAAAATCTTCATAATTCAAATGAGGTAGAAGGTATTTTTTTATATTTTTCATAATCTTAAACCCACTGATATCACGAATTCAATTCGATGCTCACTGCGCCGTTCATTGGTTGATGTGTGTTGATCTACCACGAGAAGAAAATAGGCCGAAGGTCTTGAACAACAGCGGTGGCATTACACATCGGACACTTTTGCCGGTCTTCAATCGATCTATAAATACAATCACCGCAAAATAAATGGCCACATTTCGTGGCCAATATTTCTCTGCCGCAGAATTTTTCAAAGCAAATCGAGCACTCCAGTGCGGATGCAATTTTTGGCGGATTCTTTTCGCATTCCCACAATGGTTTCGGTGATTTGACAGCGAATTTGACCTCAATGATGGCCGTATCATTACGAACGAATCTTTTCTTGGGATCCATGAATTCCGACCATTTTATTAGCTTGCCATATCCCCATGATGGTGTGCCCCAGCGAAACACATCTGATGTAGTTTTACAATCGACTGGTTCGATTTTGCTGTTGAACGAAAGTAATTTAAATGAGTATTCAACTTCCCAACACCAATTCATATCCATATCCTCTTCAATCGCCCATAAATAAACGGCAAAATGTTCATCTTCTTTTCTCGTTTGGATTCTCCATCGAATACCGCGTACAATCACTTCTGGTGAATATGTGTTGCCCAATTTACTGACATTTTCCACAACGACGCGAAGTTTCACGGACATTTGTTCTATTTCCATCATTTTGATACAATTCAATGGATTTGTCAGTATTTCCACTTCAAATGTTGCTTCGTTGTCGCGTACATATTGATTTTTTGACTCTAACAAATCATTCCACAAACAAAATTCACCAACACCATGCGATAGACACTCTTGATTGAACTCCTTCTTTGAAAATAGTCTGATAATCTCTTTTTCGGTTGATGCAAATGATAGCAGCTTAAAAACGACACGCACATTACATAACCATTTTGCAATGCCAATATCGGATGGTGGCTCACACACTAAGAAAATCCCGAGGAAATTGACGTCATCACTCATTTGTTTACACAATTTAATTTTCCAAGATAATTTGCTTAGTTTGATTTCTGGAGACAATATTTCACCTGCTTCGAGGCTATCAATGTTCACTTTAAAACGAAAAACTGTTTCCAAACAATCAAGATTCATGGAAGCCATGTCGAGCCGGCTTCATAATTCCGCACAACATATTTCGCTTTGGAACAGATACTAAACACTCCTTAAATGAAACAAAACGAATGAATGATGTCATTCCTTGCGTCTGCTGAATACAATGAAGTGCAACAACATTGGACAGGCTTTCACACACGCAAAGAATCCCTATTTTTATAACAAGAACATATGATATATAAAACATTTACAGTTGCTTTTATTAATGACTCGTGTGATTCACGCATTCCAAAAAATTCAAATGCCATTTATATAAACACATTTTCTCATAAATTGATACAGACACAAATCACCATCACTTTCCCATGTTTTGGCGGAATTCAATTGACTTTCAATTATTATTTGAATACCGAGTTTCTTAGTAGTTGCCGTGCTTTTTTGCCGACGTAAATACGATTCGTGAATATAAGAAGCTATGTCAAAATCAACTGTCATTTGCGTGTATCGATATTTAAATAAAGTACGCACTTGACGTAAAAGCTCAAATCACTTTGGTTTTCAATCATTTCCTATTATTTTTTTAAATTTCCACCGGTTTGTTCGGAATAACGAGTTCATCATGACCGTTTTTTATTTTTATTTTATTTTATTAAACACCGCCAAGCTCTGGCTGAATATAATGTGGGTTTTGTTAAAGGTTTGGCCGGAAAAGAGTGCAAGACTGTTACAATTTTTATAAATAATGAACAATAGTAACAGTAACTTTCGATAACTTTCAGTTCTCGCCTCGTTAAAAACCTGGCTCTTTTCGTAAATTATGAGGTAATCACAATAGTAGGAATATGAAAACGAAAGCAGTCATACAACCAAGATGGAAATGCTTATAGTAGTCTATAGTAAACGGTCCAGGATAACCTTTGGTAAACGTTTCCAAAGGGACAAAGGCTATGTGAAGCGTTAACTGTTACGCGTTAAATTTAAGACTTTGACTGCAAAAGTCGTCACTCAATTTATCCGATAGATAAATTGATGAGAAGTTTTACGTCGGTTAAGGCAGATTCATGTTGATTGCAGAGTGCATTGAGTTGACATGGACCATGATTTGAAACGTAACTAGATCATTTGATGCTAAATGGTAAATAATTCAGAATTGAATTGAAAGATAAGAATTTATAGATTTGTTAGGACGAAAAATATCATTACTCCTCCCATAAATAGACTTTGTTATGCACCTCATTTTTTTTCTCTACGAAAATAGGATGAAATGTGTGATAACACCGTACAACACATGTTTTCGCACAAGAGAAATTCCAATGGCGTTTGTTAGAGGACCTCAATCAGAATCATTAGAATGTCCGGAACCACGTCTAGATTTTTTTTTATCGATTTCGGTAGTTTTTCTGGGAACCTGAAAAATCAGCGGAATTTTCTTACACTCAAAACATCGTTTTTTGCACATTTCTTGGCTGGTATTTATTGAAAATGATTAAAACGATTGAAACTACAATAGTAATACATTGAATTCAACCTATCTGGTGAGAGCTATGAGGCAAAATGTCGAGAAAATAGTCTATTTTTCCAGTTTTTCGACCAAAGCTGGAGCAGTATACATTTTTTTCACTTACTGTGTTCGGCAATATTGTAGCCAGAGTATAGCTGAGCAATACTCCTGAACATATTAACTCGAAAAATCAACATCCAATCCACTTTATTGGCTCAAAATCACTTTTCGCTATAAAACGGTATTTTTGTGCATTTTCGAAGTCCTGAAACTTCTCAACTGCTTAAAATAGAGCAATAGTGTCTGAAGAAACTTTTTAGTACTCCTCAAGAAATTTTCAGGCCAAGTACTAAAAAGTACTAAAAGTGTACTAAATTGTTTTAAACACTTTGGATGGCTCCGGTCAACTCTGGGTGGTGAAAAACTCTACTAACTGGTGTTAAATACTCCGTTTTGGACCGTAGTAAACACTAGTGTTTGGTACTTATCCGGAAAATTGAAGTTTCAATCAAAAAATGACCAGCATAATCCATTAAATTGTAACATCTTCGGACCATGACCTTTTCGATTTAAATTTCAATTTTTCAACTAAGTACCGGTCACAAATGTTTACTACGGTCCAAAACGGAGTATTTAACACGAGTTAGTAGAGTTTTTCATCACCCAGAGTTGACCGGAGCCATCCAAAGTGTTTAAAACAATTTAGTACTTTTTAGTACACTTTTAGTACTTTTTAGTACTTGGCCTGAAAATTTCTTGAGGAGTACTAAAAAGTTTCTTCAGGCAGTATTGCTCTATTTTAAGCAGTTGAGAAGTTTCAGGACTTCGAAAATGCACAAAAATACCGTTTTATAGCGAAAAGTGATTTTGAGCCAATAAAGTGGATTGGATGTTGAATTTTCGAGTTAATATGTTCAGGAGTATTGCTCAGCTATACTCTGGCTACAATATTGCCGAACATAGTAAGTGAAAAAAATGTATACTGCTCGAGCTTTGGCCGAAAAACTGGGAAAATAGACTATTTTCTCGACATTTTGCCTCATAGCTCTCACCAGATAGGTTGAATTCAATGAATTATTGTAGTTTCAATCGTTTTAATCATTTTCAATAAATACCAGCCAAGAAATGTGCAAAAACGATGTTTTGAGTGTAAGAAAATTCCGCTGATTTTTCAGGTTCCCAGAAGAACTACCGAAATCGATAAACAAAAATCTAGACGTGGTTTCGAACAAACTAATGATGTAGAATTGTTTGTTTTGAGGTCCTCTAACAAACGCCATCGGAATTTCTCTTGTGCGAGAATTTGTTCTCTTGAAATTTGTCGAACGGTGTAATTGTACCGTGTTTTTCTAAAATTCAATTATAACACTCACCTTTTGACCTTTTTAAAGAAGCTCAATTGGGAAACCTTTTTTTATTCATGAAAATGAATGTCCAAAGACTACTCGAACTCTTCTTAAAATGGTGTTCTTTTCAGTTTATTTTGTTGTTTTAAATTAAACAATATATTTCCTCTTAAGCTCTATTCACATTTACAGTATTGATGCAATTTTGTTCATTTTTAAAAGATAATACGAAAAATTCGGTTCATTACGTTTAATTAAAATTAGGTAAATCATTTAAATTGTTAATCGTTTTTTGATGTTGTTTTTGTTTTAAATCTAAAAGCGAATGAAATAGGTGCTCATCGTGGCGATTGAGAGTACAAAAATTAATGCGATTGATTGTGCGGACATTGTTGCGCCGGAGAAGAATCGAGCTCCTTCCAATGAGCTAAAATATGGTGTTGTCGAGGCGATACCATTGCCAAAATCGTTCAAAATGAGACCACGATTGAGAATATCTTCAGGTGCACGTGCTCCCAAACCACCATTATTGGTGTACACATAGCTCAATGTTCCAGTTTTAGCGCGTAGAATTCGGAAATTGATGTCATTCGGTCTCAGGCGTCCGGCAACGAAATTAAATAGCCGATTGACAACCACATACAAATAGCCTTCTTCATCAAAACTCATGCCATCGACCCATTGAATGTAATTATCATCTTTGGCAATGATCAATTGATTTTCATACGTAAACGGAAGATAAGAGTCCCACTGTGCAATGGCATTATCCTTCAACAGGCCATAATAGAGAACGCCTCGATTGTCCATAATCATGCCATCGGTTTGTGATACTTTCAGTCCAACATCGGTAACTGCGGCTAAAATATCGCGTGGCGTTGCTCGGCGAGCAAATTCGGGATCACGTAGCAACGATGCCGGAATCGAATACAAATGGTAGCTAGACAATGGACTGTAGTAAACGTTTCGTTCGAAATTATTGGCTCGCAAATTCAATTGACCACGTTGTTGTTGGCTAGCGGTGGGTAATCCTTGATTTTGTGTCAAACCCGTTTCTGGATTATAGTATGGTCCCAATGCGATGCCATCAATGTGAATGGCAAAATTCAAACTCGTCCCATTGATAATAAAATCTTGAGCACTGCGAGCGGCACGCATCGAATTTACCTCCCGTATTTTCCATGATCGATTCAAACGCTTCGAATAAACGACAATACCCGGATCGGCACCACTGTTGTCCGTAATGTAGGCAAATCCACCGAATGCATCGTCGATGACAATTTTATTGAGATAATTTGAACCACGCGATGCCACTTCATCTGGGAATTCATACTGTCGAATTATCGTACCGTTCCGTTTCAAGTCAAGCAATAGCAATTTTGGCAAACAATTCGCATGTGGTCGTGAACCTTTTTTTATTTTCCATTTGTCACAACAACAAAATCATATCCCCGCCAATGACAGAATCAGAAAAAGAAAAAGAAGAAATGAAAATTATTATTGTTATGATTACAACGTCTTTTTTTCGTTTTTTTTTTTTTTTTGAAATGACAAATTTGATTATTTTCATGATAATTTTTCGGCTTGAGAAGGTGAGTCGTGAATACAATAACATGGTACGTTTAAAGCAAATTACACTCGTTTCTATATAAATATATTTTGTGGTTTGTTATTCGAATAACGTCGACGCAATAGTACAATACAAATAACATTGGACAGAGAAAAAAGAAATAAAAGAAGAATGGGCTTAGCCCATGAAATCGTTTCGGTTTGAAAAAAAAAAAACGTTTATGCGTGTTAACGAGGTAAGACGCATTCAATTTAAACTCAGCTAAGTGTCTTGTTATCGCACCTCGAATAAAAAGCAGCACGTTTTGGCAAATTAGCATGACCATGTTTTAAACTAAACTGAAAGTCAGCTCAAAATTGAATGAAATGATATGCAATGCAACATTTTCTCAAAGTTGAAAATGAATTTTAACGAATTTGAACCTAAAGGTTCTTCATAATATTGAAAATTAAAATTTAAAAACTCGAAAGAACATGTCAAGACGATTATTAAACTTACCCTGGCTGAGTGTTTCAATACGGCCGGAATCAACCACCCACATGATGCCATCCGTGTCGATTGCTATGCCTTGCACAAATTGCAGCGCTGAACAGTTTCCAATTTCGTTCATTTCCCACGATGGGAATGGCTCTATTTCTGGATCAGTTCGTCCATTGTTATTCGGTGAGACAATCCAGCCCAATGTTGCCGGAACGCCCGGCAACATACGTGGCACCGTCAAGTATAAACGATTTGCAAATGCTTTGACATCCGAAATCAAATTGTTGCGTGGAATGTAATGATTTAGATAGATGGCATTTCCACGCTCGATATCGCTACGATACGCAAATCCAACGGTTGACCATTCGTAGACAACGCGAAATTGTCGCTCCTCAGGTGTCACCTCGGGCAATGGGAATGAACTTCGCTGTGCTTGCACCACAACGGACAAAGCGAAACATAAAATCCCCAGCAAAGTTCTCATTTTATCAATGTTCCTATGGTTCTAAATCTTGTTATAATCCTTCAACTTTCTTTTTGTTTGATCTTTCTAGTTCTGAAAAGAAATGAGACAAAAAAAACTCCAGATTAACGGTCACATTTTTAATACCTAACGAAATTAAATCAACTGTTTGAAATGCATTTGAAAATTGACAAACGAAAAAAAAAATGGATGAAAACGTGCATAAAAACTGGTTAGAATGTAAATCCTATTAACTCATCAATAAATTGAATCATTTTACATTGATTTACCACTGAAATCAATTACATGACTCAAGTTGTATCACAAAAGCACGACATAAAATACATCAAGTGCAAATGAGAGAGTCACCGTAAATTGTGTTTCCTCCTTTGAGGTGACTAAACAGATTAAAATCTGCCGCATTTAACTTTTAGCACCAAATAATTTGCATATTGAAGCGAGTGTCGCGGACGCGCGCGCACATACAACCGATTGATATCATTGACAAATTTTTTTTTTAACAAATAGCTAATGGGTTGTTTATAAGCGATCAACTATGTATTTGACACAGCCGTAAACTTGTTAATTGAATTGAGGGAACCAATCTAACAATGCGATCGCGCATAATGTGAACAAACAGACAATGGAACCATTTTTTTCGAGCCTTCTCTCTCTCTCTCTCCAAAGTAAAACAAATGGCATGAAACACACTCAAATTTGTTCCCACCGTCTTCACGGTTTATTGGAAATGCGTCGCGTGTCCAGCGCTCAATGTTAAACCAACACCGTCATTACGATCATTTTGATTTGTTTTGGTACGCATTTTGTTTGTTCTACTCTTTGTCATCAACATCAATTTTTTTACGTACAAAATGCAACGGATCAGATCACGAGACCACAACAATGTGATAAATTGCTGGAAATTAGATGATTGCTGTTTGTTTGACTTTTGTGCGGAAAGAAGAAGAAAAAAATTGCAATCTTAGCTCGAGCGAACTTTTTGATTGTGATAATTAAATGAATGAATTAGTTGAAGACTTTATCGTCTACGACAGCATGGCGTTGTAAATGGAAAAATCCAAATCCAAACGTAGATCATAAGCCTGTTGAATTCATTTGAATTTTGTTTTCATTATGTTGTAGCTTCAAATGAGCTCTGTTATTGTTACCAACGACTCATTGTTGTGTACTTGCTAAAACACAGATTAAACAATACATAATTGGTTGGTCAAATCTGGCTTGTCGCAGCATATTCATTCCGTGATGGAATTACTACGTCTTTGCTGTTTTTGTCTGTTGTTATTAATTTTCGCCCGTCGCAACTTTTTTTTTTGCACGGTTAATCGAACATTTCGATCTTTCTCGTCTTTGTTTTGCAACGTCAATTGAAAAAAAAAATTGTAAATAAGATATCTCTATAGTCTTGGCCAATTCCGTAATTCGTATGGTAAGATTTATTTTATTTACAAACAACGAAAACTGATAGAGCTATATTACGGCTATGTTTTGGTTATATATACGAATGACTAATCGACCTTGACCATCGAAAAACTGAACTGCTCGGTTGCATTTACGCTATCCGTAGAATTTCGAATGATCGAGTCAGAAGATGATTTGAAATAACCGACCGTTTGGAATAATTTCACTTTTTGATAGGGACGTCCGAAATTGATATCTGATCAAAATTGTGGAAAATATTATTTCAGTGTCAATTACTGTCTCATTGACATTCAAAGTTTCTTTTCGGTCATGCTGCGAGATTATGTTTTCTTCGAAATCTGACATCATCACCAGTTCCTCTTGGGATAATTAGCCGCTTTAATTACACGCTAAATTATAAAATCCGTGCAATTGAAAGTATTTTTATTTTTGCAAAAGAATACGACGCAAAGACCGGCCATCAAATAACAGGATCATCACCGAAGATCATTTATTTTGCGGTTGTATTTTGAGCACCCTTTTCAAAGGTGATCAATCCATTTATCAAAATCACAAAAAGTGAGATTCGCTTATGTGTTCATTTCGTTGTGCGCCATTGTCACACTCATTAATTGCTACACATTTGTGTTGTGGAGTTTATTCTGGAAGATTCCTGTGCGGTAATTGTCATCCACGTTGTCAAGACAAAGAACACGTTTGTATTTCTGTTTGTTTGAGCGATAGCAGCACTAACAACCGAACCAAAAAAACAAACAAACAAACAAAAGTGTAAACCGAAAAACAAATAGAATATCATCCAAGCCGAAAACAAAAATTGTCTGAGTAATTTTCTTGTTCATTTTTACTAATGAATTCATGTAGCGTTAAGCGTCTCACGAACATCATAGTATTGAAACATCAACAATAGAATAGAGTCAAATCATTCGGATGCTCTGGCGTTCTACTGTTATGATTTCCATATATATTCTATGTGTGGCGGTAATTAATGTCAGCAGGGTCATCTGCATGCCTTATGCGCACATGATTTCTCACTTACTGTCTTTCTCTCTCTCTCTCTCTCTCTCTCTCTCTCTCTCTCTCTCTCTCTCTCTCTCTCTCTCCCACTCTCTCTCTCTCTTTCTCTCTCTGTCTCTCTCTGTCTCTCTTGCCAGATCTAAATTTGCAAGCAATCGCAAAATAACACACATAATGCTTATGACTAATTCACGTGATTTGTGTGATCTTTCGCTGACACCCGATCAGAATAAGTGCCAATGATTCGACTCCAGCCAAAGCGAACATTTAACATGGATTCAGGAGACACGTACAGAACAATAAAATGTTCTAAATGCGAGGCTGCAATTGTTTTGCAGCGAACACTTTGTCTCAATACAAAATAAAACTCTAATGTAAAAGCCTCGTCAAACTTGTGATTCATTCTAATACTGCTTTTCAAAATAAACATTGCAAAAAACCCTTTGATTTATTACAATTGTTCTGCTGTTCTATGAATTAATGACTTTTTTTTCTCCCTTTCGATGGAATACATTTTTTTACTTTGACGTAATACAACTATCGACTTCAAATCAAGATGAATATCGTCAATTGCGCGAATTATCAATTCAAATAACGGCGCTGTTTTTCCGCTCGACAAATGCCAATTGCAAATTTGTAACAATTGCAATTGACCAAATATGAATTCATATGACAATAATTGCAGAGAAGACACTTTGATCAACTCATATTCGGATAGGTTTTTTTCTGGTTGTAAGTTCAATTGCAACTCATTGAGTTCAAAATTGCTTCACTATGTTCATTTTTGCAAATTAACTATTTTGGTAAATATGTACAAATTTCTCTTTGGTAAAACACAACATATCAATTTATTTCACTTACAAAATTATCCAATATTTTCAGTTCACAAAACTAATGTTCTTTTTGTTCAATGCAACAATTCAATCTTTTTCACTTTCGATTTGAATAAAAATGTCTTTTTCTTCAACAATTTCAAATTGTTCGAAATTGTCCGAAGAGCACCAAATTTCACACAAAAAAAATCACTTCCTTTGCTTTAAAAAAAAAAAAGCCACAAATGAAAATATTTCGATGAATTCCCTTTTCGACAGTCTTGAAAACTCGACACGAAATGCAATCGATTTATACTACGAGCATCTCATAAAATCCAAAAACGAATAGATGAGCGAAAAAATAAAATCGACCGGCGGGGGTAAAGTGATCGCTAAAATTGTGTTTAGCTCCTGAACTTGTGTGTTCAACACGATCCGAGCACTGAAAATTGACTAGTGTGTCAAAAAGTGGTTACATCGAATTATATATTCAAATATACCCACCTCAAATCGCACTCTCTGTATATAGCTTGTGTGTAAAAAGTTGACGGCGACAATGTTGCTACTGCTCCGCGTCGGAGAACCGTGCCGCGATCAGGTGTTCATGCCAAACTGATTCGTCAAACAAACAAACAAATACACACAACGAAAGCAACAACAACATTAGCAGCGAACATACAATTTACGATGTCAACAAAACTACCACAGAACACTTAGCCCATATATGTAGATGCAACCATGATATATTCCGGTGGCTCGACATTTATGATGAATCGATGCGAAATCACGCAAAACACAATTCAAGTGGCTTCAGGCCATCAATATCTGAATGTTTTGGGATCAAAGAGTCGATTTATAACATAAAGATACGAAAACGACCAAATCTATCTATCGACGACTGTCGATACAATGAAAACAATTGTTTATTACAGTCAATGTGGAAGCAATTAACAAATTTGACATAGCTGAACAATTGTTGGCACGGTATGCACACGCATCTCATTCGATCGCCACTTGAGCACAGTTGATGTGAGGATGTGAGTGCGCGCGACCGATTCCAGCCTAAAACGCTTTACTCTTAACAGCAAACGCAAACATTTTGCAACCAATCACGCGACCTTAATTTTTGCCACTTTTTTTTTCTCTCGCGTGAAGCTCGTGTTTGTATGATGAATTATTAAATTTACCATTCATGATGAATTCCATCAAAGTAGAGAACACAGAATCAATTCGCAAGAATCGAATGACTTCCAAAAAGATTCTGGCACTGCGAAGATTGCGCCGTTTTTGCTACTCCTTTGTCTTTGGTCAAGTTTATTCTTTTTAAACACATAATTTTGAATGCATACAACATTTAATTAATACGACGTTGCCCGTTCGTTAGGGTTTGGATTTACGAAAATGTGACGCAATATTGTGTGACATCGTATTTTATATGCACGCAGCATTAATAAATAATTGATCGCATTCGCGCTAACGATTTTAGTCCGTACAATTTGTCGAGGAGTCGAGATAACCTCATCATCAAGACGTTGAATTCAAAATAAAATTCAACGTCGTTTACTATTTCGAATAACATTGTGGTTTGACTTACATATTGTTGCTATTGTTTCATTTTTCATCGCGCGCGGCGCACACACTTCGAATGTGTGTGTGGTACGTGTGTGCAATAAACAAGGAAGGCAAAAAAGATTTTAATTTAATGCGAATACGTTGTCAACATGCTCAATGGCTAATTACATTCGGTTTATCCCGTCGCAGGTTTCTTCTTCTGCTTTCGTCTACTATATACGCGACAATACATCGGCCACTCTTGCCATTGATCTATTATTCATAATACACTCCATTCGGTTGTGTTTTCATAAATGCACGACGGTAAAATGTGCAAATTACATACATTTAAGTAGATGTTATGCAACGATTTGCACGTTTCTTCTACAAGCTTAGATCTCGACCGTAGAAAGATAAAGGTGAAATGAAATCGAAATTTCACGAAAACGCTCGCTTCCGTCCCGTTTAACATTCATGGCAAGAACAGTAGCGCTCAAAGTGAAGCCATTGTTTTTATCATTTACACATCAACCAATCCAAGCTTTTTGCATATTGAGAGAGTCATTTATTTGTACTCAAGGGAGAAAAAAAAACAAATTTCCAAATTCGTCAGCCAGATTTTCACACGCAAAACATGACATTCAGCTCTGCTTTTTGACTCAAATGACATTTGCTTTAATGCGTGTGTACTCTGTACTTTAAGGTGGCGCAGCAAACTGAAGTGAAACGCAATTAAATATGAATTATATGCTCAATTACGTCGAACACTGCCGGTTTGAACGGAAATTGTTCTACTGACTCATTGATACGGGCATGAGCGTTCTCGTTGTATCATTCTCATTGATCCGTCCGTGCGCTGGCATACGCTGGCGCTTTTTCCATTCGGTGATCACTTTGATGGATTGATTATTTTGTTTCTATCTTTTCGCGAGCACAAAGAGAAAAGAAGCAAACGATCCGTTTGCGGTTTTTGTTCAATTTGAACAAGAGACAAAGCCTCTTATTGTGCCACACTTGTTCGGCCACCGAAATATGCGGATGGAAAGAATATATGCGCGAATCGAACGAATAGTGACATCCATGACATTTAAAGACTTTCTTAGAAGTTTGAGCTATCAAAGTTAAGGTATTTGTGTCTGGGATTCAGCTGATTAGTTCTGGATTTGGTTGTGTCAATTGTGTATATTTTTCTACTATATTCTCCTTAAACCGTTCAGTTTTCACGCAGTTTCAATAATCTCAATCGGCTTTTGTTTCATTAAATTGCGATCGAAGGCGTACGTGTTCGCCTAGTCACACCAATTGAATTGTATTCGAAATGAAGTGAATCATTAACGCTGTTGTGCTAAATGAAGTCATACACGTACGACGACAACGACGACGACGCTATTGTCCATCGGCATGCGAATGACGTGAAGTTGAAAAATTATCATTGCTTCGATTGTGTGTTACCCATTGAATCCAACTTGTTGCTCCAATTATATATTTGAAAATAGAAGGGAAAAAAAAACTGTATAGAAAATGAAAAATTGTATTATCGATCACCATCCAATTTACAATTTATTTACTTGAAACATCAACACTGGGTGAATTAGATTTAAATAGATGCAAATCATAAAATAGGCAGACATTATGTAAACAAGATCTCATCGTAACGTGTGCAATTTTGATTTAATGTGATGTGAGTTCATAAATTATTCCAATAAATGTGCGGCAGTTTCGATCAAATGCTCGATATATATATCCAGATCAATATTCACATAAAAGTGTTGCTGATGATAACGTACAGGAAATGGACGAAATAGCGAAAATTAGTTTCAATTAGTACATTCCACTATGCAAACACATTTTCTATTCGTGTAAACTCCAGAAACTAAAATGATATTTTATGGCAAGAGAAGGAAAAAAACGCCAAATTCTTAGTCATAATAATTTGTATGCGATGTGTTTTAGTATGCAAGGCGATCCGAATCACTATAGAATTATTTGTCTTTAATTGATACAGCACGATCAGTAAGATTACACACACACACACACACTCCATATGCGCGAGATCGATATGAATTGCGCGAGACGATCGCTGAGAACTGCAACCAATGGCATGGATTCGAGACAGCTCTATACAGGCTAATTATTGTTATTAATTTTTTTTTCTTTTCGTTCAATTCATTCATTCAATCGGTCCGAATATTTTTCTGTTTTATAGCATTCAATTAAAATTAATTGAAATATGCATGTATGCCATACACACAAATGCACACATCACAATCGATAGTTTTCAAAACAAATTAATATCGCTCCCGCGATATCGAACGATTGTGATTGTTCGATTTGCATTTTTAAGTGCGAGAGATCCATTATCGCATCGATATTGGTGCTGCCATAGACAGTAGTAGCTAAAAAAAAATGTTTTACGATACTTTTTGTAGCACAATGTGTGCATCGAACGCATTTTGGTGTACGCGCGCGCGCTCGTTTTCCTCCTCTCTGCACGTTCATTCTGGTGGACGGCATAATTATCCAGATCAAGAGAACTTCAGTCAGTAGTTCAGGTGATGTTTTTGATTTAGATATGTGCCAGGATTGATCTGTGTTTATGCGAATGACATGAGACTATTCTCTCGGCATGAGGTCATCATATGTTAGGCTAAGGTAATCTTTGCCTTGGAGGTGGAACAAATCATGATCACACCAGAAACAGCACATTCAATGAACGCTAGCATGCTTGACGAGCAAACGAACGAACGAACGAACGAGCGGGCGGGCGCACGTACATTCCGAAGAAATTAAATCAAATGAGCGAAATTTGGATGGATTTTAATTTTTTTGTGTTTTGGACATGATTTGGATTAGAATGAAGATGTGCTGATTTGGTTCAAATATTTTCGCTTTTAATTCGCTCTGATCAGGATGTATGATCCGCAGTTGGCATTCTTGACACACAGTGAAAACATACGAGTAGCTATTAAGATGTGTAGTAAACAATCGATGTTTACATGTCTTCACCGTGGAAAATTAGTATTCACCTTGCAAACTAGAACTTGGCTGTCGTATAACATACACATGTGCATTATTCACACATTGTTCGAAGCAACAGAAGGGCGACCGAAATACGGCCACACACACAAGACGAAACAAGATAACATGATACAAACTAATTGACAAGTTTTGTTCCAGTTTTGATAAATTTTTTGCGCTCGTCACAATTCGAAGGCATACAAACAAACAAACAGAGGGACCGGCCGCTATAAAATATATTATTATCTAGATGACCACTGTCAAACCAACAGAAAAATAAAAAAACAAAATGTTTTCTACGTGTAAAGCATTCAAACAAATAATAAAGGTGGAAAAAATAGATATCTATAAATTGTTTGCCACTAATTGTCAGCAATAAAAATGAAGCACATGCAAATTCGATTTGTGCTACGAGCTTGTACATCAATTGTTCGGAATTGAAAATAGTCACACACAAAACGATGGCGGTGATGATAATTGGGGGCTTAGTGCAAGTAAAATACAATGCGTTTTGTCGATACGAAGTTGTCGCAATGCCGAACAACGAGAAACATTTTTGTGTGCTTGAATATTTTGCGTACTACTTTTTCGGCCACTAAAACTCAATCTAACAGATTCATTTAATTAGTATTCCATGTTAATGCTAATGTTGTCTTTCTTCATTTACGCTTTCCATTTCAGGCATGTTTCGTCGTCGTCGTTGTCGTCGCTGCGGCCAGCCGAAGGAGCAAGAGATAGAGAGAGATGACACAATTTCATTGTTATTATTATATAAATGATATATTAGTCGTTTGTCACACAAAGATGCAAATATATGCAATATTATCTTGTATTTAATTGTGTGTGTCTTAGCCGAATTGTGACTCTAAAAAAACAGGCTATTGCAATAACTTTGCGGCAACAAAAAAAATTTAGTGCAAGATTTCCCAGCCTCAAATATGTGATTCATCTTTTTATCGTTTGCGTTAACACATATTTTTCTTCTAGACACATATCAGTATTTGCAATTTTGTGATCATTAACGGGCAACAGATTGGATTAGAGAGCTTTGCTCTTCGGACGTTGCCGCTCACACATACACCAAATGATATGCTCACTAAAAAGCCATTACGGTCGATGTTTTCATTTAGCTCTCTGTAATTAACTAATAAAATTCGCGGAAAATAAAATTCAAGGCAACACAATGACAATTCAATGTGTTGAAATTAAAGCAAATGTGATGTTTCGTCAACAGAATCATTTTTTTTGGCTTGTTGTTGTTATTATCTAGTTTCACTGTTGAACATGTGTTAAGCGTCTCTATTTCGAATGTTTTGTCGCCGAAGAGATAAAAATCTTTGAACCCAAACAGCATAATAACACTTTACTATTAACGCCACAATGAACGACATCAAATGTGTATACGCGCGATATTATTGAAAGTTCGAGTCGCCGTCGTCGTCTCCACGGGTTGTCAATTGTGACTCAAATACCAAATGGTAATTAATCATCAAAGTGTATTGGCTTACTCATTTTATGGCGACAAACTTGTGGTGTGTTTCTATCTGAACATCTGACAACTTCTATCTGAGCATTGATTGTCTCAACGCGCGACTTAAATTATCGATTAGGGAATTCGATACGACAAAATCGAGTTCCGAGTCAGAGAGTCGATAAAAAGTGATTGATTTTGTCTGTTTCGAGTTGATGTGTACGTCGTACAGTCCGATTGCTGTACGATTCGAAACTTTAAAAATTCGTCGTCATCACTTTGCCAATTTAATCGTGCTTATTGTTTTCGTCTAAATGGTTTCGATTATTATAATCATCCCACGGAAAGTATTTTTTTTGTTGTTGTTTCATTTACAAACCCAAAAAAGAAGAAGAAATGACAACACTGGCTTTTTTTCGATCTCTTTCTTCTACTTCTTCACTCTCGGTTCGATGTCAAAGCTATTGTCATAATAAGAATCTAAGTAAATTCGCTTCGGGTGCTGAGTTTTCAGAAAGAACCGTTTTGTATTGTAGTTGCTCGTGTACTTGAATCTAGTCGGGATTGCGTGAAAACAATCGCACGGCCGGGTCTTTGAACGCTTATATTCGTTGTCACTTACTCTTGAAATAGTGACGATTGAGCGCGAAACGGGCAAAAATGTTCGTGTATCACGCAGCTGATTGGAGGTTTAACCTTCATCCATGCATATTTTTATTGTTTTCTTTCTTTTGCCAAAAAAATAAACACACACACCAATTTTTTTTTTAAAATCGGTTACTTTTCTTACATTTCCATGTTTTCGCAGACTCGCAATATCGCCGCACACCCTTTTACACGTATTAATTGACAAAATAAATTTACTTTTGGACCACGCCGCCGCCGCTGTTTTCGTCATCGCCGAGCGCGCGCGCGCGCATTAACGTGACTTTTTTCAATAGTAAACCGCACTGGGTTCCTCGTTCCATTAATGTGGATTTGTTTTTTTTTCTTCTCTTCAATAAGTTGTTATTTTTTGTTTCGGCTGAACACAACAAATCAAAATTGTTGTTTGGATCAGCCGCCAGGCCAGTATTTGTGCTAGTTGAACAAAAAAAAAAGAAGTTGACGTGTTTGTGCAAATGTGCTGAGAGCCAAGACAAGAAGCATCAATGCAAGCAAACAATAAGCAATACAAATTCTGTTTTCAACACACAAACAAATGAGCGAAATAAATGAAGTCGTACATCGGCTTGAAAAGCTATTACCAGACATTGTCGGGTGTTATTGCATAATATTTGAGTATTTATTTATTTTCCAGTCCGTCGGTAATCTTGTGTTTGCAGCTATTTAACTTGAAGCAGGTATCAAATCGGTTGCACACACGCGCGGACACAGAGAGAGAGAGAGAGCGCACAATTTCATGCTCAAACAATGAACGTCTTTATTTTCTTTCGGCGGTCAAGATACATTTCCATTGTTCGGCCGCTTGGTTAAGCAAATGTGTGTCGGTAATTGATTATCTAAATTTGCAATTTAATTATTATTTTCAGTCAGGCAATTTTGTTCGGGCAAATGATGAAATTTAGCGACAAAATCTGTGGTTCGTATCGTGGGAACGAACAACTTGCTTCACAAGTGTGTAGATAATGGTAGATGTACAATGTTTTTTTTTTCATTCATCCGTGCAGCGTGTTCGATAATATTTTTTTTCTGTTCGAAAATAACAAAACACAAAATACGATTACTTGTTCAAATTAATTGACGTGAAATAGATTAGGTGGACGTGTATTGATGCTCGAGAATTTTCGCTCTAATTCTGTAGCAGCAAACAAATGATCCAGTGCTTTTTATCTTATATTCAAATGAAATGATTAATAATATATTTGGTTTAGCGTACCGTCAATCTCGCGTGTCATGGGAAAAGTGATTTTTTTGTAGGCCTCTTTGCACATAGACAAATCAATTGAGATCACACCGGGGCAAATGCGACGAATGCTTGTTCATGTGTGTGTGTATGTGTGTAATCGTGCCTTATTGCATACAAATCATACCTATATCAGTGACCGTGAAAACGACAAGCACGTACAAATCAAAGATAGATTCAAAGACGCTTTACCGCTTCTTTTCAACAAGAATTGAGTATTTTTTTGGTTTATTTTTCCATATTTTAAGACCAAAAAAACATCCTTTCCTGGGCATAGTACAGAAGAGAAACAAATAACATAAGTACACGACTTATTTTCGTTCATGAATCATTTCACATTTGGGCTATTCAGTCAAGACGCTGTTGATCCAATCAGCATACGATGAGACACGTGTGTATGTGGTCAAGAAATCTGGACGTGTGCAGCCTCCAGTCGCTGAAACAATGCCAACTAGAACGCCATCAATAACGAGTGGGCCTCCCTCGTCACCATTGCACACTCCACTCTGACTGCTACCAGTGCAGATTATTTGGTCGGTAACTCGGCCGTCATCTCTTGCTCGCATCATTGGATTGCATTCGTTATTTGGCAGAATTTTGACTTGAGTTGAATGCAAATTGTCGGCAAATGTGAATGGAACACCGTTTGGATTTTGCGGCTCGACAGTTGCACCCCAACCACTGACCGTGGCCAATTCACCGGTTGGTACTGGTTCATCTTGATCTGGGCGCCGAATATAGCTAATCGCTGGACCTAATGGAAACTCTTCTTCAAGCCACAAAACCGCAATGTCATAGTTGTTCGAGTTTGGCACGTGAGATGGATGCGCTATCCAGGCGTAAATCATTGAAATTTTTGACGAACGACCACCATGAAGGAATCGTGAGCCAACCATTACGGTATATTTATGTAGGGGTGATGTTGGAATTCGACATTGAGCGGCTGTCAAAGCACGGGTTGCTGATATCAAACTAGCTCCGCATATGTGATCACCACCATAACGCAAACTCAACCGATAAAATGCAACGCCGATTTTAGTTTGTTCACCACCAATGATACGTCCACTCAATGGGATAGCGCCCAAAGTAACAGCTGCAATATACAAACGATTACGTCAATTCACTGCAAATACAATTTTAACGAAAATGCATGACTTACTTACGAAACAGCTGAATAATGCTATGAATGCCTTCATTTTTCATCGATTTTGCCGAACTAAACAAGTATAAAATCGTAATCGCCTATATATACTTCCTCTAATCAGTTCTGATTAGTACGGAATCAATTTGCTCGCTTGACACTCAGCTGACATTCAAAATGCCACAATGTTTTTATCTCGTAGTGATCTGTAATGAAGAAGAAAAACACATTTACACATCAAATGCGACATGAAATTGTTTAATCACAACTTTTTCGATGCTTTCTCTTTGCTACATTTCTGGTGATTGATATAATATTTGCTAAAAGACATAAACAAGCTGTGTTTCCATCATTATTTCTTGTTAATTTTAAGGGATTTTTCATCAAGATTCACCTCAGATGTGATTCCACTATTGTCGAAAATTGTTGTGTTTACCAATTCCTAGTATTATCGCTTTTGTCTCATGGATCAAATACAATTTTCATACAATTTTTTCTCTCAACAATGTCCGTGTGATGATTTCAAAACGAAATAAAAAGAATTACATTGGTAATCCCGAACTTTTCCGTACTGTTGGCATGCGTTGTCCGTAGGTACTTTTGGTTATTTTTTATGAATTTTCTTGAAATAAAGGCAGTGAAAATATAATAATAAAAATAAAGTGAAAAATCGGTCACTTTAACTAAAACTTCGGCAATTTTGTTAGTGAGGTACCCGTAAACCGATTCTCATTAGCTTTAAACTTTCTGAGGTTTCATTTTTTGGAGATAAAATAAGATTCTGAAAGTTTCATCTTGATCGCATTTGCAGAAGTTTGGTTTTTGGCCCTCAATTTTTTCCAAGAAAATTTCCACAAAAATTGAGGACAAAAAATCAAACTTTTGCAAATACGATCAACGTGAAACTTTCAGAATCTTATTTTTTCTCCAAAAAATGAAACCTCAGAAAGTTTGAAGCCAATCAGAATCGATTAACGGGTAACTCCCATACAAAAGTGTCAATTTTTTGAGGTTTTTCTTAGGGCAAGTACCCCAGGGTCAAATCAAAAATGGCTCATCTTCGAACTAGGTTTTTCGGATACAAAACTTTTGGCATTTCCAGATTTTGATTATCTCAATTATTTTTTGAGTTATCGTGTTAACAAACAGCTACGACGCAACAGCGTCTAACACTACTAGTTATCAAAAAAACCGTCAAGAGGGTGCTAACAGTTCCCCAATGGAATGTCCATAAGAAAGCGCGCTCTCTACGGCAAATTTCGCCATTTTTCAACAAAAAGTGTGCAGTGTTATACGCTGTTGCTACGACGACAACGACAACGACGACGGCACGCGTGAATGGAAAAGTGTCTTAAAAAGTGGTTTTCTACGCGTTTCATGAGTTTTTATGATGATCTAAGCTAATTTTGCGAAAAAAGTTTTCGGGACCAATTCCCATACTTTCCCTTGACACGTTGTGTACGGAAAAGTAATTTGTTACAATCAATCGAAGAGGACGTACAGAGCAACTCTTCCAAACACAAAATAATGTTTGTCTAGGTTTTATGCAAACATTAGAATGCATTAGATGGAAAGATGAAACTTATTCGAAATGACATTTGCATAAATTAAGTTACTAAACTATTATAGTAGCAATGCTTGAGTTAAAAAAAATGTTCATAGTATCTTGCAGTGCGATAATGAAATTTCTTCAACTGTTTTGAGAACACTTTCAACCGTTTTTATGGACGAATTAGTTAACGTGGTTTCGTGTAAATCAATACGCTTAAGTGACTTGCAATTTGATACGTGATGCGCGTTCGAATTAGTCATATCGTCGTCAAACAACACAATCATCTGGACATATGGACTGAAATCCCTCAGCACGGAAATTTTGTCGTTGTACCCGAAAGATATTTTGTATTTTGGGTAGTTCTCTTCAAAATATTCGCCGGCGATCCAATTGGAAGCCTTGCATGTACGACCGAATGAAAAAACATCAGCCCTTGACAGCCAATCGAAAATTTTATCCCAGCAATGGGTGTTCAGTTTGAACAACTCTGGTTGTGATCCACCGTAAAGTTAAATTTTGAGAGTCAATGCAATTTCATTTTGGTTTGGCTCTGAGTTTTGTGGTTGACTGTTACTTTGCATGACGTTTGGCTGGCTCGGCTCATCGTGTGATTTCAATGTATGCTTTGGTGTGCGCGTTGAACAGATTCAGTCTTTTGAAAACGAAAAAAGAAAAACAAACAAGAAAAGGAATCAATTCAAAATATCTTATAACAATCCTTAATGATTCAAATCGATTCTAGGTTCAAATGGTAATTTATACCTGCAACAAGTCGAAGACAATTTTGTGTCCTAATAAATGATGCTTACGTCCGAGCTCTGAGTGCTGTTTGGTTTTACGTCCCTCGGTGTCGATGGATTTGAAGCAAATATCACGCTGGCAGTTCGACTGTTCCAAAATCTGTTGGAAAATAAACAAATGGTTGGAATAAAACTATTTTTCTGTGATCAATTTACAGCATCTAGATTCACAACAAACCACTTTAATCATAACTGATTGATTATAATAATTTTCGGGTGTTACATGATTTCTCTTTCATAGAAATTGTCTACATTCAAATAGTATTGATAAAACATATAAAAAGAGAAATATTAGTGATTGTTTCTTGAATAATTTAGAAAAAAGGAGCAAAATATGAATTTTCACGATTTCACGTGAGAACAATAAAGAAAAATCGATTTTTGGATTAGTTTTTGATGATATTGCCCAAGAAATTCGTTACAACAAATTTATTTCGATTGCCTAAATTTAGGAGCTTTTTCCAAAGCTGCACACAATCGGCATTACCGAATTTACAAGTCCAATTTAAGTACGTTGAGTACGTGGCGCAACCGAGTTTCTGTTTTTTTTTTCTCGTCGTCTTCAACTTCATATACATGTATGCATTTCACTTGTCACTTGCAAACACTCAAAGACACGAATACTCATTCAAATACAGAGAAAACGTTTGCATACCAAGACGTTATTGAGTCAAGAACTGTTGTGACATCATCAATTTATGTTTGTTCGTTCGACGTTCACATTGACAATTAAATAAATACCGTGTCGCTGTTACATTCGGACATTCCAGTATTTGCTAAACATTCGATCTTTTCACATTGTATACACACATTTTGGCTGGCATTTTTTGCTTGTTTTCTATTTTTACATTGTTAATTTCCTGTAACAAACCAAACAAACATTATGTCTTATCCGGTAAGTAAATGCGGTTAGTTGGGAATTTAGGAATTTAGGAAATATTTCAGAAAGTTTACATTTTTTAAGAATTTAAATAAGAAGCATTTTCATTAGTTTTATAATCTGGAGGCGGTATTGATGTTGACCTTCAAATTGTGTATCTCTCGGTATATGGATATTTGGTCAGAAATATTCTATACTAATTGAAAAACTATCGAAAAATATGCCGCTCATTAATTTGATCATACGACTACAAAGAAGAAAAGAGTTGACAGTGACGCATTGCAACTACTCGGAATCGCATTACAATAGGCTGTTGTTGCGCTATGTCTCATTCAATTGAATCAGTGTTCCAAGCGTTTTATTATGCGAGAAAAAAAATTGCCATTCACAGACAATATGCTAATCGTTTAATCGATGTGCTAATGCTTTGCTTTACATGTTTGCGAGTGACCATTTGAATGTTGTTAGTTCAGTAAAATAATAATGCATTGACATTTGGTTTGAACGGTGTTTTTTTGTTGTTTTGTTTTTTGTATTTCAAGGGTGGCTTTGGAGGCGGTTATCCTGGTCAAGCACCGCAAGGCGGTTATCCTGGTCAAGCACCACCACAGGGCGGTTATCCTGGTCAAGCACCGCAAGGCGGTTATCCTGGTCAAGCACCACCACAGGGCGGTTATCCCGGTCAAGCACCACAAGGCGGATATCCCGGTTACAATCCCCCTCAGCCTGGGAACTACGGAGGCTATGCTCCGCCACCGGCTTCAGGTAAACAGACAATTTTCAGAGCTTCTCCGGAGTTTAAACTCAAAAATGTTGGCATTCCGATTCGCATGACAAACTAACATGCTACACTCTGTAGACCTAATTTCTGCTACCAGGCAACGTTTCAATATCAGTTTTACAGAGAAACGCCGGCATATTTTTTTTACATTCCCTTGGGATGTTCTGGTTTTAGAAGTACTTGATTCATAAACATTTCTCTTTAAATATTCAGCAGGCATTCCAGGCATATCACCGGATGTTGAACGAATGTTCAATGCCGTCGATACGGACCGTTCTGGAAAGATAACACCAAAAGAATTACAATCAGCATTACAAAATGGGAAAGGGCAAAATTTCTCGAATCGATGCTGCTCATTGTTGGTTTGTAAGTTAAGACTTGATTCTAGTCATGTTTTTCAAATGTTTTATCAATTTTTCTAAGAAAAAAAAATGAAATTCATGGAATATTTTCCCCTTTTCAGCAATGTTTGATACGTCGAACGGCGGTTCGGTTGATATTCATCAATTTAATAAAATGTATGAATACATAAACCAATGGCTGAATATTTTTAAGACATACGACCGTAACGCATCAGGTTTAATTGATGATCAGGAATTGAATCAAGGTAAATACAGGCGATTTCTTTTCGTGACGAACCTCTTTTCCCAAGAATCAAATTGTAATTGGCGATTTGAATTTCAGCATTTTCACAAATGGGATTCAATTTTTCGCCAAACTTCACGAAGATGCTGACAAGTAAAAGCAATGACCGAAAGGAGGTGTCCGTTGATGAGTTCATCGTGTTATGTGTTACCATTCAACGTTTAACCGAAGCGTTCCGTGTACGCGACACACAACACAATGGGATGATCAGCATTGCTTTCGAAGATTTCCTCAATATCGTTCTAACTAACACAAACTAATTGCTTCCACGACAACGCAACATGCACATCGCTGCCTATCTTGCACAAAGATATTACAATATTCAAACACAAGCACACATTTTAGGTAGTTTAATTCAAATCGAAGGCCGTTTTAATTTTTTTTTATCGAGAGATGTTTCTTCATCAATCTGATTGGTTCTGTCTGAGTGCAGACACTTTTATTTTGTGCGAAATGTACCGTAAAATGGGCTAATTTTATACTTTTCTGCCTCTAAATAATGCCAATTTGCCAATTGAACGTTTTGTTCGGTTTTGAAGAAAAGTTTTTTTAATAAAAAATTAGTTCATGTGTCTGTGCACAAGGAATCTTTCAAGCTGAATAAAATCCAGTTGAATGAATAAAATTAAATTTTTAATATTGTTAAGCAAATGAGTCTATGTAATGATGTTGGTTGGTCAGATTGTTTTTTTTTTTAAATAAAGTCAAACAGTGATCAAAAGATTTGGTTCAACTGATTTCCATCGTTTTACTTACCTCATTCCGTTCTGCTCAGTTTTATGCAAATACATTAAAAACCAATTGATTTAGTTTAGTTTGAATTTCATATTTATTATTTTATGTTTTTTTGTTGTTGTTGTTCATTGATGTATATTCGTCATTATTGACAATAATGTTTGGCGCAGATTAATATAATTTTTTTTTGTTTGTTTCTTAAATTGATTTTGCTAATTCAATTGATTTATCTATTTATAATTTGATGTAATCCTTTAAATTTACATTAAAAAAAAGAGAATATCGTGAAAATGATGGCCTGTCAGCTAAATTGTTACTATCCAAAAACTTAGAGTTCATTTTGGTGTTGGTGTGTGTATATGTGTCTGTGTGTGGAGTATTCACTCGAATTTACGAACTTGGCCACCGTTTCTAATATTGGCCAATCAGAAGCCACATTTTCTTTTTTGTTCATTTATTTGTATATTTTTTTGCATTACATAGAAAAAAATCTCTGGCGAAATTCTCTATTTGAATTTGGGTGTATCTATATATTATTAAAATTGAAATTATTATTATTTAATTTTTCTTCTAAATTGCAGATAAAAATTATTGGATTTATTAATTAATTTCTATTTTTTTCAATCAATTTTTCGTCTCATTTTGTATATCATTGTATATCATCAATATGTACACACTCAATGTTTTCTTAATGGAAAGTAGTCGAGCATCTTTGCTCGACCGGGTCTCTTTTTCTACGTACAATAGTATCATCATCCGGATAATAAACTGATACCACCAGATCTGGTAATTTAAAACAGAACCAAAAAATTAAATTTAACATTTTTGTCGTTGTTGATTTAAAATTTTTCTCCGAAAAAGAGTTTTTGATTTTTTGAATTAAAATTAAAATTGTGTTGATTTATTTTCTTTTGAACGATTTCTTTTTGTAATTTTTTTTCTTTACAATGAAAATTTTTGAAAATTTTGAAGCTAGAATTTAAAAAGAACAATTTGATTTTAAAATTTTCGATGGGTTAAATTATTTCGGAACTGTGAAATTAATTCGTCAATATTAAAATATCAAGAAAATATGATCAAAAATACTTAACAAAATCGAATGTCGGATGTAACTAAGAGGATGCAAATATATCTGAGCAATATTTAGTCATGATCTACGAGTTAAGAATTATCACAACGGAAAATAGTGCGCGCATTTCATGTGCATTGTTTTATGTGTGCCATTTTTTGTTATTTTTTCTTTTTATTTTGAACATTTCGCTAAAAATTAGTTAATTTTTGTTTGTTTTTTTTTAATAAATTAATTTATCATCATCAATTTTAACGATCAATAGAGATTTGATTGGTATCATAATAATAATTGAAAAATATCGTAATTTTTTTCTTCAATACGTTGGCGTGCGATTCTTATTCATTATTTTTCTTTCATTTCTACATAAAATGTTCACAATCGATGTCATCCAACATGCATTTCGAAAATTTTTGTTCAATACATACAGAATGGTAATGCACAAAAACTAAATATCAATCTACGTACATTAATATTTTTGTTTTGTTTGAGTGAATGTTGCTCGTCTTCGACTAAAACATGATTGTTATTCGTGACATTCGGTGAAAAAAATAATACCAAACTGAATACGAGGACAAGATTATTCACACGCGCACAAAACGTGGAGTTCAAATTCGATTTAAAACTAAATGTCCCAATTTAGCACTGCCATAAGCACTAAAGCTTGCTTCGATTTTTGTTTCATTTTATCGCTTATCTATATCTATATAGTTAATTCATTGTTTCCAAAACCATTTGCAATGTTCAAAATGTCACAAATTATTTAAACTTGAAACCAAAAAAAGCTTCTAGAATATCCCATTTAAAATTACACAATTAGATTTAAAGTGGTTTTTTTTCTTCGATAAACGCTAAACAATTATTATTTTGTAAATTATTTTTTTCTTTTCAATAAGACATAATTGTGTAAACGTCTAAACGTTTCGCCATTTACATATTTTCAATTGTTGTCGATTCGTATCAAGACAGACAAATCACTGTTATATCAAAATCATATTCTAATTGGATTTGAACTAAAAAAAAAATCTAAAATATCATCGAAAAAACCCTTTCCAGTGTATTTAGTGCATCTTTGTCTATTTTTATGTTCAATTTTCGTTGGTCATTTCATCGATAGGTGCAATTTCGACTACTATTAAAAAAAAATCAGCTTTAATGCAATAATTTCGAAATATCTGGACTATTTGTGTATCAGACTAGTTAAACAAAGGAAAACAATTCTGTGTGCATATAGCAATTTATAATGTAAATTGGTTTTGTTGCTTTTAAAAGTCAAATCGAATCTGATGAGAATACGAATTTTCTTCTAAAAAAATATATGAACATTGTTCATTTGTTCTGTGTGTGTGTGACATTTAAGCTTGCTGTTTTATTTGATTTTTTAGAAAAATAAACGAAAACTAAATGGGTTAATTCTTATGTGTATTTAAATTGGTCAGAGTAAATCGTTTTCTTTGTGTTTCTCCAAGTCTTATAAAAAAAACAAAGGGAAAAAATCTTGACAAATACAATTTTGGAAACCTTTAAACAGCTTGGCTGCCTTAAAAATGATATGCACAAAAATGTTCAACGATAAAAAATAATGAATGTTTGTGTTACTTGCTTTATACACAAGCAACGGTGAGGTGACGGCTCTGATTTAATACGAACATTTTTTTAGGTAGTTGTATTGAGCTAAGAGACCGTATGTGTACTGAATTATTTCGAATTACAGTACGGTTTTAACTGAAAATCTCTTCTCTGAAAAATTACATATGAAAATATGTTCTATTGACGAGAATTGATTTACTGTGGCTGTTGTGTGTGTTGGTTGTTCGGGGAAAAATTCTGCATCGAATTGAAACAGTGTAAACCACTGCCTTAGTTTGATGTGAGAGTGATGACGTGGCATAGTGTTAGATGGTTTTCAAGCAATGCAATGTGAATAATGATTTCAAATTACAAAATAATCTGATGGGACTAATTGATCCCGATGTTTCGCTGGAAATTACCATATCAATATGGATTTTCAGTTAAAACCGTACTGTAATTCGAAATAATTCAGTACACATACGGTCTCTTAGCTCAATACAACTACCTAAAAAATGTTCATAAAAAATAATGGCAACAAAGACTTTTCCATCAAATGATAACGAGCATCATGCACGGAGCATGTGTGTCTGTTAAATTTACGAAAAATTCCTACAACTGGGCCATTAATAGTTGAGTTGTGGCTCTCAATAAACATACATTAGATGTGTGAGTGTGTGTAAATGTGCTTAAATACCTATGCTCAAGCTGACAAAGCTGATCGTTAGTGTTTAATGAATATTTACTTAAGCCTTTCCACTTTTTTTTGGTTTTATTTCAATTTAAATGTACACATCATTTTCAAATGGGTGTGGTTTTTAAAATCATTTTAACCATCGAATCATCGTGATTTTATTTTCATCATCCTGCTTCATGCTTCATTCTTTTCTTGTTTGGTTTGTTTTTTTTTTTTAATTAAATTTACTGATGTTAAGCTGATATAGTCTTCATACAGTGTTGCGATTGATATTCACACTTTCCGAAGCAAAAATCACATCAGCTTGTGTACAATGAAATTTTCTGATTTAAATTGTTAATGTATTGATCCGAAATGCCTTTTGAAATGGAAAATTCTAGAATCGAAGTTGTTTTTTTTTCGTTCGAAAATGAAGTGAAAGGTAAGAGTTTATTTTCAAATTCATTCTCGTGTCAAAATAAAATGAAGTTCGTTATTTTAAACAAACCGCCGTTCACAATTTCATCATGTGATGAAATATGAAACTTTGCTTCGCTTGACTAAATTCAGATTAAACAACCAGCAACTAAAATCAAAAGCGAAAAAGGTTTAAGCATTTGAATTAATTTTTCTGTTCAAAATAAGATTGACATCAGGAGTTACACGACGTTTGGTGTCGAAGAAGTATCGTTTCGCGAGGACATGGCAACGAAACGAAAATGTAAACGTCGGAGTGATGGATGCAGCCTAGGGGCTTTTAAGTCAAAATATACATTCATATTTGTGTGAATATTTCGTGAATATTGCATATAATCCGTGTATATGATGTATATTTTCACGAAAAATATTCACCATATTCACAGAATATACACAGCATGTAAAAAATATATGTTTACGGCAATGTCGAATCTTTGTTACCGATCGTGAATATGAGGTGTATATTTCATGAATATGGTGCATATTTTGCCAGTATTGTGAATATTTCGTATGACTGTCATCTATGGTGTATATCTCTTGGATGGAATATACATGAAAGCCCCTAGGATGCAGCTCAACCACAATGATTGCACAAAACGGTTCGGCAATCCATTATGATGACATCGTCACCAGCATTCACTCCAATACAAATTCTTAATTGATAAAATCAGTTTTTAACGCACGCTAGCCTTTTGTGGGCTAGTTTCAGTACGAGCTATAATTTTTGGCCAATTACTGACGGTGCATAGGATGTTTTCCAGTCGACATTGATTTTCCAAAATGGTTATATTCAGTAATCGGTTCGAAAACCGCCAATTTGAAGTAAGGCCGTTTAATGAGTACGCTGTTTACAACGAATCAAACAGAAGTAAGACATTTTTTGTGCATACTAATACAAGGTTGATATTCGGATTCTTCAACAGTTTTCTTTGCTTCGAGAAGTATGAATATCAATCGTAACACTGTATGAATACCATCAATTGTTACAGAATTTTCTATTCTTTTAACTGATACCGTCCTCTCCTTTTTTTTTCTTATCCAGATTTGAAAAACACCCTAGTGTAAAGCTGATATACCATATGTGATTCCAATGAAATCGTCTTTTCACAATATACTTGATCAGAACTCAAACAAAACTTTACAAAATCGAAATTAAAGTTATTATTATTCATTTTTTTTGTTCGTTTTTTTTATTCAATTTTTTTTTCTTTGTTTCTGGTTATCAATATGTTTTATTTCATTCATCTTCGAATCATTTAGTTGACTTTTAACTATGTGCTAATGCTTAATCGACGAATATCTTTTTTTTTTACTTATATTCAAAATAAACATCAACTCTTTTCGACGAAATGAATAACAAAATAAAAGTAGAAAATAGTGAACAAATGGGACTGGAGTTTTTTTTTATATCTTCTGTTCAAATGAACACGTGACAAGAACCAAGAATAGATTGACTTTTGTGAGGTGAATCTAGACCGTAAAACGAAATTTCTAAACTAACTCATTCCCGTTTGCCATTTAATTAAATAGAACAAAGAGCAAAATTTCATGTGTAACATTTTCAATGTCACTGTAACAAATTGTTACCATTCAACAACAACAATGAAAATTGTTGCAGCGAATACAATCATGTATTTATTTTCATATATATTTACAATACTCATGGGTCCACAATTAACCAACTTGATGCAATCAATATCTTTTTGTGTGTTTAAATTTAAAATGTTCAATTCGTTCATAACATTTATACTGAAAATTGGTTTGCCTTAAAACTGTAAATCTTCTAGTAGGTTAGTACCTACACTAAATGCTGCCTAAGATCTAAATTTCCTTTTAGGAGGTCGAAATATATATATATACACACACGTTGTTTTCCTTTTCATCGTTCGTGTCAATATATCGTAAATAATTAGCTTTAGTTTTGGAGAGGCGGGGATTTTTGTGGAATGTGTTTAAAGATTGTGAAAATGACTTATGAATCTGCTATGATTTTTGATCCCATCTTGAAATGTGTTTTGTGACCTGATTAGTATGCTCAAGAGGAGACAAAACAAGTAAGAGCCGTATTATCTGTCTATTGACAGAAGATTTTAGTGGTTTATCTTAGGAAGTAGGTGATTTGTATATTGATCAAAAAAAAAGAGAAAGCCCGTTCAATTGACATTTTAGTCCCATATTTTTCGTATTTTTTGTTTGTATTTCTTTTGGATGAAGAAAAATGGGCAAAGATGAAGACTCTTGCACATCAAATATAATCTGAACAAATGGCAGACAAAACAGATCAATGTGATGACAGTAGGTGTTTAATTTAGTAGAAAATTGGTCACTGATGCTATATATATCCTATTCTTTGTTTATACACTCACTCAATTACCGCACACAATTTCCCAATATTTCCTGCGTAGTCCGCACCGTCATACCGGTTGTGTAGTTCAAGTAACATAATTTAAAATAAAGCAGCTGAGTTATGATCAACTTTTTGTTGAATTTGCAGTTGTAGATTTTGTTTTCTAAAACTTGTGACTGTGGCTTTTCTGTAGCAGAGAACGGTCCAATCGAAAACCATTTGCACGAAGAAAGTGTTTCCTTTCACATGGAAACAGTATTTAAATCGATTGAAATGCAAAGAGAAGAATAGACAGAGCAATCATTCTCTATCTCAACAGATAATTTGATCAAGAAGATGTTATTGCTCTAAGCAAAGAGACTTTTCGGTCAAATTTTAAATAATTCCTGATCGATACCAAGTATTCAATTACTTAGTTTATGAATGTTTTCTTTGTTTCAAATTGTTTTTCTTGTATGGAATTTTAAACGTTTGGTAACAAACATCTAAAAATTCATACATTTGGGTTCAGTATAACCACGAAAAATCAGGCATTGCAACATTTGTCCAGAGCAAATGGTGAAAACATATTTCCTGTTCGCTTTTTCATGGATGGGGTTTTTCCATTACGAAAGTCATGATGTTTGTCGGGAAAAAAAATCGTGTCTCATGGTGATAATTTGAGTTTGAAATGGTCAGTTCTGCAAATGTAATTCTAATCCGGGCCGCCCTTTTTCTGACCATTTTGCCGTAGCGGACTAGACGACATGAGGAAAGTGTCACAACAAATTTTCGTTGTACGAACGTAACAAACAAATTGGACACAGCAAACAATATGCACATCTTCTTCAATAAATTATTATGATCCGAGGCAGAAACTTTCTCTCCGCCAATATTTTTCTTTTTCACAACTTGCATTTTCCTCGGTCCAAACTTTTTGCTCAATTCGACAGACCGGTGAAGAATGGGATAGGGAGAACGTTGGATTGGTTCATTCCATTGGTGTCTAAATAGCGTGCAAATTGTGCAACCATCGGTCTCGTGTTTTCTTCTCTTTTTTCCCCCTTCTTTCGTATGAATCGTTGGTATTTTTGCGGAAGAAGAAAATTTGTTTTGCATATATATCACTTGAATGGTTTGAAGCGAAAACGTAATACAGAAAAGTTGAGCGGAAAAATGTCAAATGAAAAGGGATAGCTATATAGTTTACTATAGTTTACTATACAGTGTACTATATAGCTATCCCTTTTCCGCTCATTCATCATCGACATTTTGCCGCTCAACTTTTCTGTATTACATTTTCGCTCCAAACCATTCACTTCTCACTGCTGTTGAAGGAATTTTGTTTCGAAGTTTCCGTACTGGTTTGCTTCGTTGCTTTTTTATTTCTTCACTGGTGCCATTCCGTTTGGTTGTTGTGCTGCTGTTGGTATTGTTGTGTGTATGTGTGTGTGGCCTGTTTAAACACAACTTCGAATGCGATCTGTTCAAATGTGTGACTGTTTTATAAGCGTGATTTATTCACTTTACTTGAGCATAGAGTCTTATATTCCAAGTCAGAAGGTCTATAGTAAAGCTATTTCGTGTATGTATATGAGCTCTGCTTTTTATTGTAACTATTTTCATGTTCGTTTCTATTTTTTTTCTCTCTCTCTCTCTTTCCTTCTCTCTCCCTGGGCTATGATTTTGAATAGGATTAGTCGGTTGCTCTCTTTGCCCTTTTCGATTTGCTAATAATACATATTTTTCGAATATGAATATGATGTATGAAACCTTAAATTTTATTTTTTTTTGTCCCATATATTTTCCCTTCTTCTTCGCTTTCTTTTCGCTTGATGTACGCTCAATTTTGTATTTATTTGTACATTGACTGTTGAACGTAGCTAGGGTGGAAATGAATCCTTACAAACAACAGCATTTATAATATGATTGATGTATACCAATAAAATATTTTTCAATTGGACAACAACAATGAGAAAATAAAGAAAAATGACACATTTTCCTTTTAAATAATTGAAAATGTCAACACTTAGAACCAAATCGATAGGTGCGAATCATTTTCTTAGGCCAATTCAGCCCGGGAAACTATGTGTTTAAATCGATGGAGTTAATTTGGCCAATTTAATATCAGAGTAATAATTTGTGTTTCTTTTCGCTTGCAATTGATTTTGTGTCTAACTTATAATCATCTTTCAAAATATCAACAAATCTTTGCAAGATAAACTTTCTATTTTAATATTTAGAACGTATATACATATATTTCATTCGTCATATCGCCTCGTTTGCATTCCTATTTAAACTTATTCCATAATTTATGGTATCAAATATTCAAACTTTTCTTTTGTTCACGAATTCTGTCTTAATTCTACCGAATCGAGGATACAATTTGATCGAAACATCAAAATAAAATGTATTTCATTTTCTTAAATTTGTTTCTTAAATTCTAAGTCGATGAAGCTGTGAGCGCATCGGTTCCAATTTCATTTTATGTTGGTTTTTGGCTTCGAAGCGACAGCAATAATTGCTATTCAATCATGTTTCGATGAATTGTCGTTTATTGAATGTAATTTGTTTGTTTGTTGTGTGTTTTTTCGTGCAGTTGTCGTTTTGTTGTATAGTTAATTTATCAATTTGATGTCGTTGCTTGTATCTGGGGTATCGATGAAAAATCGTGTGTTTTTTTTGTTTTGTTTTCGTTTCCTACATTCATACTGGCATTCTATTTGATGAATCCTCGTTTAAGATGCCGAATTGGGTGTTTATTTTACATGTTATCCGGTTGTAAGAGTCGTGTCGATGACGATGCTTCCGGTTTTAATAGGTCCATGGTTCGGATGTTTGTTAATGGGGTCGATGCTTCGGTTATGCTTACGGTATGTCGACCGCCATTTCCACTGTGTTCAGCACTCATTCGGGCTAAATCTACATTCGAGCTCACCTACACCACAAAAACAACACGCACATGTACGAAAGAAAGAAATTTGTATTCCACAAGAAAGAAACAAACAATAAGACGTATGAACAGAATTTGTTCGAGCTTTTAGCTTACCGGACTCATGGGAGTTATCACGATTTCGGTTTTAGCAGCCGATGCTCGCAGAAGTGCCGTATCTTCTTGATCGTCGATCTCTTCATCACAGTCAATGTCTTCGTCACCATAGAAATTCCACGGTGGCGTTTCAACGTCCATATCACCCAATTCACCTTCGCAATCCAAATCATTCTCTTCGATTTCCTCTTCTTCACATTCGTCCACCATCAAAACTGTTTGTTTTTTTTTCGATTAAATTAGAAGAAGAAGAAAAAACAACAACATCAAATACATTAAATTGGAATGACAGTACAGTTTTTTCGGATGCATTGTAATCGACATTAAATATGCAGTCACGTATTTTACTTTTCAAAAATAAAGTGCACATCAAGACGTTTTCTGATTTATTAATTATTTTTATCATTCGCTTCAAAAACAAATATCGGTTTTGACATTGATACAGCGGCACAATGCATCAAAACAGGCTATCATCAAAAACCAATTACACAATGTTTCTTTAATAACAATTATTAGGCAAATCAACATTGAAGGAATACACATAATCAAATGAAGGAAATGAAAAACAATTGAAGTGAAAGAAAAAAAGCCATGATTGTTTTTGATCCAATTAATAAAAAGTAGAAACATATAAAATGGAGTTTTTCAAAGAACTTAGATCAATAGATAGGAGCACACACAGAATGATGGTGCATTGAGTGTGGAGAAAACATATAAAACTTAAAAATTTAAAGAAATATCGACGCTGAAATCATTTAAATGGATAAGATTCGTAAGAGTAATAGAGAGTGAAGGGATAGAGATACAGAAAGACAAATTGACAGATAGTGTGTGTGAGAGAGGGTCACATGCAATGCATCAAAATACAGCACGAGGCAAAAACAAAACCAAAAAAAATATACATATTTATATTGCTTTCAGTTTTTTTTTTATTTAAAAGAAAGAAAAATTGACCAAATTCCACACACGAAACACCAATCCGGAACGAATAAAAAAAAATCGTTGTGCAGTTTATGTTCATTGTGTTCAACAAATTGACAAACAATTCCACCCAATCAGCCAATTTAATTAACAAATCAATTTCAAAAAGTCATTCGAGCTGTAAACATGGAAAAATTTATATGCTTGTTTATGTAATCAACCAAAACCCGTTCGAATCCAATGCAATTGAATGAAGAGATAGTAGATAGGCGGTTGAACTTTTCCAATATGCCAATGTGAAAGCTCTTCATATTCGAAAATTAGTTACATGTGTAAAAGAATAATGAAGCTTAACACATAGAATAGTCTAGATGGCAATCGATTAGATGAAGATTTAGTATGAAACTAGAAAATGAAGATGATTCGTCGACACAAACACACATAGAATATGTGTTTTCAAATGACACTGTTCCAAGAACAGCTCCAGAATGGCAGTGATATTATCGAACTGTGTTCCGACGGATGCATTTTTGAAACAGAGATTCACATTCAAATTGTGCAGTAATCCGCTTTTCTCGCAAGCGTGCCACATTGATTACGTTCAATCGTGTATGTTGTCCAATTGAACAAACATGTCAATTCATTCCAATCTAATGCGATTAAAGTAACAAAAAAATATGCTTCTCTTTTATGGCCACGGCGTTTGATCTTGAAATTCAAAAAGGAACAAACAAAAAATAAACACCAATCCGAAATTATTTAAGCGTAACACAAACGGTACCAACAATCAAATATTCACACATTGAATTTAGTACGAAATATGTCTATCTAAATGGTTTTGCAAGCGGGCGAGCGTCGAAATAAATTTAAAATTGAAAAGGTATTGGATACGGTAAATTATGTTTTCGTCGGGCTAATGTAAATAATGGTGAATAAATAAAGCCGGCCGAATCAAAGAAGTTGTGTGTATGTGTTTCTGCGTCAGGCGCAATATGCGGAGGGAGGGAGTTTAATAATTGAGGTAGCAATGGCAACGAGGCAGAAATCAACAAAAATCAATTATTTATATACGTGTTTGTTCTTGCCAGTGCATATATATACATATACTGGTTGGGTTTGATGTATGCCACACCGGGCTTGGCAAATGAACGCGAAGTGTCTGTTACACACGATCGAGACGGAGAGAGAGAGAGAGAGAGAGAGAGAGAGAGAATGAGTTCGAATTCTTAGTGCTTTGTAGTGTGCATTATCAATTCATTGGGTCAATCGAAGTTTAAGCAAATTTTATCAAATAAATGAAAGAAAAACGCGCAAACGCTCATGCTCACATCATCGTGCAGATGTTGAACGATTGAACCACATTGGTGGCGAAAAGTTATTCGGTGTAAGAGTGGGAAAACTTTCGTAAAAGTTAAGTTTTAACCACAGTTACGATACTCTAATTTGTACACTGTTCCAATAAGTAAACGATGGTGACAACTGAAAATGTCATCTTATCTATCACCACATCGAATTTATATGAATAAAACATGATGAAGTAAGTTTTGAACTTACTTTGCTAATTAATGTTGAAAAATATTTGGTGCCTGGGTAATCATATCATAAAATCACATGGCAAAGTTTTAGCTCACCATTTTGCCAAAATAGGATGATAAAAAATGCCCACAAAAATGGAACCGCGTAGAAAGGTTGTGTGCAGAATGAAAAAAGAAGATATCTTCATCGCGTTGTTTTAAGGGAGCCAAGAAAAAGTGATGCTTTAGTTTGATTGTGTGATTCCTAATCAGTGTATGTACAACGTAATGTGCGATGAGCCATGCAGCAGGCATAAACAATTTCGTCAGTGCATAAAACACATATTGTACCCCAATTATTTGGGCGACGTACGGCGTACGGCGTATATTGAATTCCGAACATGGTCAATGGCACAGAACGAAAGAGCGCGAGAGTGAGTGGTTTTGCCGAAAAACACGTAGAGACAGAAGGCAAGTGGCTCTGCCTTAAGCCAGCATACAAAATAAATAAAACAATCAATCCATTGTGTTTCATCGCTGAATATTTCGAATATATGTATAATATATATGCGTGTTCATTTTTTTCTTCTTCTTTCGTTTGAACAATAACAACAACAAAAACAACAACAATAACAACACCAATTTCTCGGTCGATGCCAAAACAAATACGCAGATCGTAAGAAAAGAGAAAACGAAAATAATAGAATAAGCGTGGCTTGTTTTACATTCCTAAATAATAAAACACATTTTTCACACTCGTGTTTTCATGCGCTGATAAAAATAATAATATGTGTGTGTATTATGGAGAGGACACATGTACGAGTGCACGCGCAGCCCCCTCCAAATCTCGAACGGAATAATAATCATAAAACCAACAAACGGCGAAGAAAACACACGCACACAGAGAGCCTAAATGTTAGATATGGGGTGGTTGGCGGAGGAGCAGAACAATCAAAGTAAGAAACGTAAAATGGACACCGAGCAATCGGGGAGGAAAAAAAGAGAAATAAACTGAAAACAGCACAACGCAATGGAAAATGAATAAATTAAATATCGAGCAAATGAACAACGGTGGGGGCTAGGGCAAAAAAAACTTTCTTTTGTTTGTTCATTGTATTCATCTTTTCAGGCTCAAGGAAAAAGAAGAGTTTTCTTCGTTTGTTTGTTTAATTGAAGTTAAAATTGGGACGCAGCACTTTGTTCACCTAAAATATGGTACACAAACAACTACGGTTGGAATAATTAGCGGATGTTATCGGTGGCATTGCCAAAGCTCTGCACTTCCGATCACCATGCGGTGTGTGTGTGTGTGTGTGTGTGTGTGTGTGACTGTGTGTATCTGTGACGACAAACAGATACAATAAAATTTACGATTATTTTATTCGGAATGTTAAAGTGCTGCGTACCAACCATCAACCATTTTCATAGTCATCTGCGTCTTTTTCACATGAGCACCGACAAGAGTACAGCGAGATAGATGAAAAGAGAGAAAGGGGAGAAACAGAGCCAAAAACGAACATGACAAAGAAATATATGTATAACCCAAAGAACTATTGAGCAAACACAAGTAAATATATCAGATAAAATATATACGTGACACTGACAGACAATCGACAACAATGTATTTTTTTCTCTTTTCAACGAAATAAAAAAAACGGTATAAGAAACACACACCCAAATCACAAATACAATAGTTTGTCTTTATTAAAAATTTATATGGAAAATTTGTTTGTATAGACTCACTGGTAATAAATTTCGAGAGACTCAAGTTTTCTCACGATATATTCAGTTTGCATATGCTATTTTGTTTTGTTTTTGTCTCTTTTTTTGCTTATGTTCGATTTGTCTTATCAGTTTTTATGAAGTGTGTGTGTGTGTGTGTGTGTGTTTGTCGTTTATGGCGGTATCACGGTTTGATTTTAGACTTGGCACACAGAATACAATACAAATATACCCCATCAGTTAATCTCGAAGCAGGCCCACCGAAGAAAAAAAAACACGAATCGATTGGAAAATCAAATGATGGTGGTGCGTTTGGTTGTACCACAACATCAACCAATTGACATTTCATTTTATTCTCATCTCAAATCGCAACAATCAGTATCACGCCCTCTTCACTGTGTGTGTTTTCTATTTCTTTTTCTTCTCATTTTCTTTTTTTTGTTTTTGTTTTTTTTTGTGGTTTTGGTTTGTTGCACCTTTCCACACCGAATATGTTCATTTTGTTTTTGATTTTGATTGCAATGTGCACGATTTGAATGTGTTTGCGTGCTCTGTTAAGCCTTTGTTACACTCGCAAATAGTCTGTGCGTGTTTGACATATCAAACGATCCAACTGGATGATCGCCATCGCACACTATCTTCTCACATATCTTTGTTTCGTATTATCTCATATGAAAATTTTCTGGGACCAACCGTGTTTAGGTCGTTCGTCCCTATCTATGAATGCTTGAAACACATAATGGTCTCAATTTCAATTGTGATTTTGCCTTCTTCTTTTTTTAGTCAAACCAATTTATTGGAGGGATTGATTTTATACGGCATATTTGAAATTCTGCGGTGAGCATTTCAACATCATCATCGCTCATTTTGTTGGGTTTGGTCATTTTGAACGGTAGTGAAATTGAGCATTGGGTATACGTGCGCATTCACGTCACCCCATTTCCGTATTTTCGAACAAATTTAAATCATTGACGAAACATATCGATCGTTAATGATTTGAAATAGGTTTTGATTATCATCCCATAGCACGAGATCATTTTGTTGGATCGATTGATAGTCACATTGATGCTATAGCGATGTCGATGATGAATAACCGTCGTAAGACGCGGCTGTAGAAAACAAAATGAATAGCGGAACAAAAAGGGAAAGAAAAAAGAGAGAAAGACAAAATGTTTATTAAAAAAATTAGTTTTTTTTTTGTTTTGGTTTTTTTTTGCAGGTGGTCAATTTTGTGTGTTGGTTAATTTTAGTCACTTTAAAGGCACATTTAAAGTAGATAGTATATATAGATCGTTGAAAAATTGCTTTTTTTCCACAAAAATAAAAGAAAAAGCTAATTAGTTGCATGTTGCTAGCATTTCCATGGTCATTAGCTCTGTTCGCAAAAAAAAAAATCGCGTACCCAAACTCTAAACAATTTATCGCAAAATGTTTGCATACATTCGGTGAATAGTTTTGGTTTATGGTAAAAAGAAAGGGGTGTATTTACTTGAGCTTTCGGTTATTGTCTTTGGACTGTTCGGTTCCATCATGTCAGCTTCTTCGGGATCGATGCAAACCGAGTGTTCGTGCGGTAAACGACTAACCAATATTGATTCCGTTTTATCATCACTACCGATGGCTGGCACAACAATCACAACGTCACCGCTACCATCAGCATGAATGGAATTATTGTCAACGTATTGAGATGGAATCGAACTATTGGAGCAGGAGAAAAGAGAAAGAGATGCCAACCATAGATAAAGTGCGTTTTAAGTTTTGTTTTTTTTTTGTTTTCAGTCAAAAAGTCATTTCAACGTTTATCTATCCCCTTTCATTTGTTATATATCTTCGATGTTAGTTTTTGATACGAATCACCCAATAGTTTTATTCATTTTGAATCCATGTAAAATATGTTGCTGAAACCAAAACCGATAAGGTGCTTACCTCAAGGTGACTCGCTTTTTGATGCGATTACCTAAATCCGAATACCCTCGTTGCATTGGCGGTCTTCTTTGTGACTGATGACGATGTTGCTGTTGTTGTTGCGATTGTGAATGCTGTTCGGCATACGATTCTTGTGCTTTCGACTGTTGTTGCAGCTGCTGCTGTTGCATTTCCTGTTCGATTGATGGATCGAATGACTTTGTTATCGGTGAATTCGGTTCCGAGAATTGTTTTTCTACTAGAATAGGTTTCGGCTGGACGAACAAAATAAATATGTGAGTTTGAAAAAAAAGGTTCCAATTTCGAAAAGGTAGAGCAAACGGATAAACGATTCGATTTGCTTACACTTACCACTGAAGTGGACGATGTTAGTATGCCTGCAACACCAGGGGCAGGCGGTGGCGGCGGCGCTGGCGGATTGTTCTTATAATTAGTGGAATGTGAATTATTTTCAGGAACTAGTGGAAGAGCTAAAAGTCGTTCACGGTCTTGCATATACGCTTTTATCAGTATATCGAGTTTCTCCTCTATATCGGCAACCTAATGAGATGGAATATGCATTTAGATTTTCTTCAACGTAAATTTGTCCAGTTTTCAACTTTTCCAACGAGATAACCATCATGAGGTAGTATCGAATGTACATACCGATCGTTCAACCTTCACAACACGTGATGCCAAACTGATTTTCGACGCATACACATCTTTTGCCTTGGATCCTTGCTTTCCAAGTATTTGATCTAGCCTGCTCATTGGAACATTATTTAAAAATGAGCATTAAAAAAAGTGAAAGAGAAAATTAGTCAAATTCGGCTGTCGTCGTCGTCCTCGTCATAAATGGAAAATTTCACTCGAAAAAATAAAATTAAATACAAAAAAAAAAAAATAATTCATTAAAAGAGAAAACGGAATAAGATTGAAAATTGAAACGTACACAAATGAATGGTTACAAAACGGTTGAGATTCAAATCAATTTAAATTACATGCAAAAAATTACGATACATCGAAATCAGGCCAATTTATTAGGTGAAAACACATCGAAGTGATTTTTCTGAACGAACAATTTAAACAGTGACACACATACCAATCCATATATCACACACATTCCATACTCACGTGCTTGTTCTTACAAAATGTCAAATTTTACAAATCACACAATTTTCTACTGTTAGTTTAGGTATCTAGATAGGTGTATGTGTGTGACAATATTCTTAGTTCGCATTTAATCTTTTGCACAGAGATTGTATATTTGCTGCTGAGTAGGCCTGAGCTGAGCTGAATTTGCTAACTCAGGCGCCTGAAGCGTTATTTCAACGCATTCACCCTCTGGAGGGCAATATGAATTGTGTACTGTGAATGCGTTAAAATAACGCTTCAGGCGCCTGAGTTAGCAAATTCAGCTCAGCTCAGG
>NW_022601432.1:6280531-6287113 GCF_009176505.1 Sitodiplosis mosellana | reverse complement strand
AAATAACGCTTCAGGCGCCTGAGTTAGCAAATTCAGCTCAGCTCAGGCCTAATCAGCAGCAAATATGCAATCTCTGCTTTTGCACATCGAACAAAAAATTTTCACACTTTTTTTCTCTTTCAAATAAATTGATGCTGTACTTTACTTTCTAAGCTACATTGTGGTTATATTCTACTCTTTTTGTCGAAAAAAAACAGAAATGTCGTTAGAAAAAGCTAAAGCATAATTTGAATGAAGCGTGCATCAAGCGTTCATCGCCTTTATACCATTCGTAGCCAACGGCACCTAATCTACATTTTGTTCAAAAGATTTTTTGTTGTTGGAATTTTCGATGAGCGCATAAATATGAGTTTGGGGAATGTTGAAATGTCAAAAAGTAACACAAGAATGTCGTCGTCTTTACTTTACATCAGAATCAAATCTTTACATGTCAAATATGCTGAACGGCAGTCCATAAATATTCATACGGTATACCGAGTGCGTTGCATTTCAATTCGAAATCAAATTCATCCCATTTTGTCGATGGAAGGCTCAATGATTTCAATTTCATTGATCATCAAAGACCGCATTTCAACGAATTCAGATTACAGCAAGGATTGAATTGCAAAACAAAAATTCACAAAACTATGAGGTCATCATCGCAATGCATGTATTTTCGAGCCGACCACTGAATGTTAAAAGAGAAAGCTTTTCCAAATGAAAAAAGAAGAACGTCGACTGGCTGTTTGCTCTTTTTCAAACAGCTAGCTTCATTGTGGTTGAGAGACAATTCAATGCGATTCTTTGCATTTTACACAAAAACCTAGGGGTTTCATTCAAGGCTTGAGAAATGTGAATATTTGTGAATATTGTGGATATTTTTCTCATTGAATCATCGTCAAAATTTCGATTATATGTGAATGTTGTGAATTTTGTGAATATTTTGAATAAAATTTTCAAGATGGCGACGAATTCAAGATGGCGGCTGATGAGAACGCCTGAACTGTCAAATAAGAAAGACTGAATATCTGTGAATATGAGTGGATATTCTGAATATAGCTCAAAACACACCGGAATTCATGAATTTTTGAATGATAAATTCCCCTAGACAAAAACTATTGGCAATTAGCTTCAAAATTACTCATTTCCTAAAGGATGCCACAAATGTATGCCTCATAGCGAAATACTCTTAATTTTGAACTTCTTTTCAAGCCTTATTTCTGGAGTCTTTATTGGAGAAAAAGAACGAGGCGTGACTTCTTGCAGATTTTTATACCATTGTGCTTTCAAGCAGTAGTGGAGAAGGTACGGACTCAAATACACTGTACTTCAGTGCTATTGATTGGTAAATAATCATGGCGGCTCCATATTATTTCAAAAAGCACAAATGGTATAAGGCCTTCACACGTTCTTTGATTTTGGTTTTCGATAACAATCTATCTGAATTATTTTAACCACGTAAGAACTAACTACGGTCAAATTTACGACTTTGACTTTGGTGAGCCCTGGTCATTTTCATGCAAATATGATATGTTTTGGTTTAAATAGTGTAAACGAGCTGTTCATTGTATATGGTCTTCATGAGGCCTTTCACCCACTTTAAAAATAAAGTGAAATCCCAACGTTTGCGAATGTGCATGTATGAGATTCTCAATAGAGCCATTTTCATTAAAGGATTTTGTTGCTGAACATTTTTGTTAACGAAATTATAGCACAAAATCTCCTATTCACTTCGGACGCTATTGTGCTGCTATGCACACAACACTTTTGAACTCTGTCGTATGGAGCATAATTGAAGTGTGGTGTAAGTGTTTTGTAATCCGTCAACAACATAATAATCAAATAGCTCTCTAAAGATTTTCGCAAAACCATTTTTGTGTATGCGTATTTCCATAAATCAGAAAATCTATCTGATCAGATGCATGCTAAAACTATACAAAAATTATAACTAAATTCTAATAGTTTTCAGTGTATATGTCAAGAGTGAAAAAAATGGAATTAAGCCATTTACAGCAACTCAAGAACAACAACAACAACAAAAAAATACGATAAATTATTTACGAATATTTTGTGTTTGAACTGATGTGAGAAGAGAAAAGATAATATGTTGATTTGATTGAAAATAAACGTAAAATGAATCCGACTTTTGGTTCGGCACCACCATCATATACATTCTGCAAATGATATTTTCATATCAATAAAAATTCACAACGCACATGTATGAAAGGAGTGAGCATTTCTGTTTTTGTTGCTTAAAATGAACAAAGTATTTATTCAAAGCGTTTTCCATTGGAAGCATGTATACGTATATACATGAAATGGCTCCACTTCGAAACATTCGCATGAAAATTTGCATATTGGGTTACGAGCAGCAGAGAAATGATATCTTTTATTAAGAAAAACCGTCGCGTTTTATGTATCTCAAAATTGCATGCCGATTTGATTGAATTAACAACTGAGCAGTGGCGGCAACAGCTGTATTCTCGCACTGTTTTCCTAAACGTAGCTAAACAAAAAGCACGTGTTTTTTTCTCCATTTTCTTTAAAAATAATTTCCAAATAAATTATACGAATCACACACAACGTGCACACATTTAAACGAAATTACAAAAACATCGATGAATTTTGATTCACACATTGGTTAACATATTTTGTTTATATTATTTAAATATGTGGCACTGAGACTCTGGATATTCAATATCAAACACTCATACAGGGAGACCAAAAAATACACACACACAAACAAAAAATAACACGACGAAACCAATTGACAATAAGCTAAAGTGCATTTGTGTCACACGGAATATTGGTTCACTTTCAATTGCATTCGCGTTGTACATGGTGGAAAATATATCGCATTTTCAATGTGTTCCTACAACCACAAATGAATCTTTCGAATATATTGATATCAAAATCACAATGGAAATAAAATGGAAGGTTTTGAGAAATGGGGTGGGTGGGAGGTGAGTGGAAATGTTCATTAGATGCGATATGCGGGCAAAAGACACATTTACACTAAACGAATACCGCGGAACATTGGAACGAGACAGCGATTCATTCTATTCAAAAACTGTATCAGAGAGTAAAGCAAAAAATTGAAATGGAACTAAAAAGTATAGGAAAGAAAAAAATTAACGGAACGAAACAGTAAAGAATGAGAGAGAGAGAGAGAGAGAGAGAGAGAGTATTAGAAAAAAAATCTCACCTAAACTGTAAATTCCTGTATTGATATACGCAAATCAAAAGCACCAAGTTGACCAAATCCGGACACATCGGATTTGATTTTGTGTGTTTGTGTGGAGTGGGTGGGTGTGTGTGTGCAAAAGGTAGTATTGAGAGTTCAAACATTAGTTTGTGCAATGGAAGAAATAGATCGAAAGTTTTTGGAGTGCATTCGATTCCGAATGAATTTGTGGACGACTGAATTGGGACTGATTTGGTTTGCTTGTTTTGTTGTGTTTTTTTTTCATCTCGTCTCTGTCCGTTCTTGAAATTTATAACAAAATTTACTTTGTTTGAATACATGTTATGTATGCAAAAGCAAACCGAAACCCAGTTCCCCACCGCAATGTTCACAATAATTTCAGTTGAGCGAATGCATGAGTGGTAGTGAGTGAGTTGAGTGAAATTCACCTGACACGATTCAATAAGTCCGCATGACCCGAAGAATATTGTTCCATAACGTCTCGTACGTCATACGGCTTGAGTGCTTCACGAAACTTTTTGCGTGCCAAAAAGTATTGGAGCTGCATATTCATAACAAAGTGCAAAGGGTGTTAAATGTGCTCAGATTGGAATCATCAAGGCTGATTTATACTGTGCTCTACTCTATCGATATCAATATATATGTACTCGGTTAAATCTTTCGGTTTTTTTTTAAAGACGACGGCCGCTTCATAGAATTGAAGAAAAAAACCGACGATTGTGAGAAAAACGACGATTCGACAAGTGAAACGCAACGCATAACAAATTGAATTCGGTATTGAACATGTGATTTTTATTTTGTTGCCGTCATTTTGATGCCATGAAATGCTTATGTAAACCATCCAGTGGCGTTAACCTGGCAACATGCTTCTGCAACAACGTGCTCCAAACATGTGCTTGCACAGAACTCAAAGTATTGTTAAAGTTTACCTATTATTACACAGTCCACCATTTATTGCATCATATTTTGTTTGACCTTCGCATTGTTGTTCCAATGTTAATAACATTGGAGAAAGCAAATGTTTAAACAAAGCAATTCCAATAATTAAAATGAAATCAATTTCCGAGCTCTACGTCACTTGGCCGAATGTTTCATAATAATATGATGTATTCTTTGTTTGTTTTTTTTTCTAATGGAATTTAAACGAAGCGAGTGAATCAAAATAAAGACATAAAAGTATTCACATCTACAGAACCCATTCGTTTCCGTTGATTATAGCAGAGACCGTTTTTTTTTATCAAATCATAATATCCCATGGAAATATTTCTTCCATACACTTTCTACAACTCTGCAAAAATTTCTATAAATTTCTCCTCTTCTCCCATTTTTACATGGAAAATACACACTACGTTCGAGAGAACGCACACCTTAATCTATATCATTATTTAATAATATCTAAGAATTAGCTTTGAAAGTTCACATTCTACACAACTCTTGTTCGTATCGTCGAAATGTGGGTCATCAAGACATCAAAACACAAATCGTCAAAGGTTATTAACAGCAACAAGGAATTGAAATGAATAGAAATCGGCTCAGAAGATTTACTTGTATATTGTAATGCTGTTGAAAATTGTGAGATGTGCGCATTAAAAGTTAGTCGTATAAAAGCGATGGAAAGTGTGTAGCATACAGTCAGAAAATCCGTTTAACTGGTTCTCGTCTTCCATTAACGACAACAGATATTTCTATTCTTGTTCGGTACATATACACACTCTCTTTGAATGCTCCGTTCAATCCGTAAAGTAAGCGAGCCGGATTTTATTTTTACATTTTGGAAAATGGATGCATGATAAGAGCTGCTGAAAAATATGCAACGTAGAGCATAAGCAAAAGAAATCGACGAAAAAAAATTAGAGGTGGATGTCTAGCCAATGATGCTGAGATAATGATGTGAACAGAGCCGATGTGGAAATTCGTCATGAAAACTCGTTAGAAAATATGCTTAGTTTAGCGTTAACGTACGAAGTAGCTTTGGTCAACGGGAAGGATGAGCATGACACAGTCAAAACAGATATACCGGAAACATCAAAATAATTTCTTCCAGATGGTCTGCGGAATGACATCTGACTGTATGCATGCTACACATACATCAAGCTTTTACCAACCACACTTTAATCCAATTGACCCGGAGCTTTTCGTATATGTATGTACATATGTGTGTATTTTATTAGAACGATGGACGAACGAAGAGGGAAAAACGAAAACTTGAAACCATCAAATAAATCTTTTTAAGTCTCTTTTGAATAGGATATTTATGGCCCATTTCGGTTCGACGGAGGTTTTTTTATTCTGTTGCAATTCGTTTTTTTTTTCTGTACGAAATTCGACTTTATTGCGTTTATTTCATTTTTTTGCCATCTATATCATAGCCAGTTAACGTTCCGGTTTTTCGGTTATGGAATATGAATAGTGGGAATGGCACACACGATAAGAAGGTCATTTTCCACAATCGAATGATTTATGTGCGAGAAGCGAAAGTTCAGGTGAGCAAATAGGCCGTGAATAGGGGATAAAAACAAGAACATGATTTACAAAACCGAAAGAGAGAAATAATAGAAACGCGGTGAAGGATTAAGGTATTACGTCAACAGAGAAAAAAATGGTCTATCAACAAATATTATATGATGTTACTGAAAGCGTTGTCATCTACATTTTCGACCTCAATTAACTGTTTTTTTTTTCGTTACACGCGATCAACGACGGAATATCATATTATTGAATCGGTTTCGATCAAATCTTACATGAAATTCAATTCGATGAGGCAGTAACAGTGACAAATTGAATAAATGGTGCGCAACTCCTAGAAGCAAACTAAATAAACCACAATCATACAGAACATTTGAATGGCACTTTTTGGGAGGACAGAAGAATGGTTAAGTGTTGTATATAGAGAGTTAAAATTGAGCCCAAAAAAGTCGAGACTAAAGCCTTTACCAAAATCTCAATCTACTTAATTTTTAACTAGGTGAAATAGAAACAATGTGACGGATGAAGACTGAAAATGTAACTCAGGGAATTTTTTTCTGGCAAGTTATTCCAAACAACGCAATTTTCTCAGACGAATTGAACCGATTATGTCAGATAGACCAAGAGCTGATCGTACAAACAACTTTTTTTTCTGTGTACGTCAGATTTTCATAAAATTATCATCTTCAGAACATATTCCATCACAATTGTTCTACTTGTTTTAATGTAATTGTGCGGATCGCTTGATTTGCGATTTTATTCGCGCTACACGGAAAAGTATACTTTTTTCCCCCAATACGGCAGATTTTGGTATTAAAATATTCGCTATGATCTAATTAGCTTAGAAAATAAAAAATCTGCCCATTTAATTGGGCAATTGCTTTGAAAATACATGATTTTCATTTCAAAAACATCGTACAATATTGCATGTT
>NW_022601432.1:6247076-6280131 GCF_009176505.1 Sitodiplosis mosellana | reverse complement strand
TTAATAATATGTTATTAAGATTGAATCTTAATAACGAGCGATTTTACTCAATTCTTTCAAAACGCTTTATGGAATCTTTAAAGTGAAAGCAGCACATCATTCGTCATGCAAAACTGAACGAATTCAAATTCAAAAAATCTAGATTTTCAAAATGGAATTTTGTTAAAAAATAAGTTTTCTGAAAAAGTCAAATTATCGTAGGAACAGCTATATGATTAACCAATGCTTTCAATTTATTGCGGTTATTTTGAGGACAAAAAATCGACTTAGGACTACGGCTCCAACAATTCACGTCCACACCATTTTACAAGTCTGTAGCAAATGTTTGCAATGATTTGTATCCGATAGAAAAAACAAACTTAAGCCAAACAAAAACTATTAATAAAAACGGTGTGAATGAAAAAAAAGAGAATTCAAAATTACATCGAATAATTTTTGTTGCTTTTCTTTCGTTTCGTAAACTTTACATTTATAAGCAAAAACCAAATTGCGCACATAAATAATATATGCTGTCGAAAACCATTAATCGAACAAGTGAGTTTACACATTAGAAATATGTTTAATCAAGCCAATTTCCGAATAAAAAAAAAACATTTATACTATAAAATTGGATGCCAATGAAAAAAAAAAATCAATCGTTTCCCATATTTCCATGTTTGTATCTAGTTGTTTTTTTTCGTGGAAGAAAATTGGTAATCGGAAGGAAAGTAAGGGAAAAAACGACTATAAATCAAATGCAAACAAACGCATAACTCACATAGAAGTGCATAAAAAGTCGTTGTGCATATCGTGTTGACTCACTCATTATAACAAACAATTTTCTTTAACAAGATCCCAAGGCGATCGTCATTCAACCGATTTTCCGGTATTGAATAAAATGAATATGTTCCAAAAATTCGAACGCGCGCACGCGACGCAACACGTTGGCACTACGATTTTTCTGCAAATCCATTCTCTATAAATACAAAGAAGTTTCAATACTGATTCCGTTTTTAGTTTTCTCTTTCGATGATTAAATTCGTTTTTTTTTCTAGTTTGGTTTGTAAATATTTCAACGCAAAAATAAAGAATAGAGGCGAGAAAAGTGGATTTGGATTTTCAATCGGGCGGCACTTGAAAAGGTGCGCATGATTGAGATGTGCAATAGTCTTTTGTGTACCTAGACTGTATGTTTCGCGTACGGCCAAGCAGATCAACATGACCAGCTGCATATTGCTCCATGACATCCTATATATGAAATATGCCAAATTGAAATTGCCAATTATCAAGTAATTCCATGTTCGATTTCAATTCTGTGTTCAATCACAGTTACAAGCAAAGAATTCGATACCTTAACATCGTATGGTTTCAAGGCCTCCTTAAATTTTCGTCGTGCTACAAAATATTTCATCTGTTTGTTGACATCATCATTGTCGTCGTCATCGTCGTCGTCGTCGAAAAGAATAAACGAAAATGTGTTTCGTTAGCAAACGAATCGAATTCAAAACACTTTGGCACTGTGCGTGTGTGTGTTTGTAGGGAAAGATTTTTTTTCTTAAACCTTTTTCGTAATTTTTTTTTGTTCAACCCTTTGTTGACACCCTTCTTCTTTTACTTTTTTCTAACTAAACTATAGCTTAAGACTTGTGTTGATTATTGAAAAGATTCACTTGTATCTGAATTTAGTCTTCAAAAAAAAGTGGAAATGAAAAAGAACAAATTTACCTTTCTTATAAAACGTATCGCAGTTTTGTGTTGATTTGTCAGTTGAACACAGCGCGGCTCATCATCCTCGTCTGGTTTCGATGAATTTTCCCCAACGTCAGGCAAAGAAAGATAGAAATAGAATAAAATATTGTTATTGCGTTCGATAAGTGCGAGACACACCGCGTGTGGGTGGATTTTCTCGGTGATTTTTAGCATTATTTTTTTTTTGGTTTGTTTATTTATTTATTGCTATTGTTATTATTAAGTGCAACAGCCCTGATATTCCGTTGCATACATTTCTAATCTACTATGCTCCTACACCACACTGCACATACAATCCGAACATCTCAGTGAATACTAATAGGCGTTTTAGTACTGTATAGCGTTTCGTTACTTTAGCAACAAAAATAGATTCAATTGCTTGTTTCAATTCAAAATCGCATCTAGACAAACATATATAAACGTTACTCTATTCATTGTATGCTAGAGTGTTTTATTGCACAAAAATGAGAAACACATCCAAAATGAATCGAAATCAAAACCAAAATTTAAAAAAAAAATATGTCCAAAGTGCAAAAATCATTACAGCTTATTGCTACTAGTGCTTTCAATTAACATATCACTAGATTGTATCAAAATAAAAGAAGGTCGAATATACAATTGTGCATAAAAATCAACATATATCGGCATGCAAAGCTTTTATTTTTTTTTAAATTATTCCATTCAAAATTATGTATCGGTGCTGCTTGAGCGATCTATCAAATTTCCTTAAGGATAACGACCGTACAGGAGAAAAAAAATCCTTGTCGATTATCAAAAAGCCAGAAAAAAAGAGAGAAGTAGTGAGTTGTGTACTTCATTCGAGTGAAAGTGAAGAGAGCAAAGTAAAAGATAAATCTAAATGTGACGAAGAATGGAAAAGACACAATTGGTTTGTTGCCAAAGAGCAAGTCAAATCATATATCAAACCAAACAGATCATCAGGCACGCAACAGTGATTATTATCTAGTGGATTCTGTATTTGAGCCAATTTGTTTTTCTAATGTTATTTCGAAAATCATCGCATCATCTTCGTAGTATGTCTTCTTCGAAAAGTTCAATGGAAAAAAAAAACACCTGAAATGTGTCGATTTGGTTGCGTTGATTCAGTGTCCAAAAAAATAATACACAAAATATCCTCGTTGCCTGGGTCGCACAATACAAAAGGAACCAAGATGTAGCGACAACAAATTATCGAAAATTATGGGAAATAATGTTGACGTGCGTCGTATTGTGCTCCATTCCAAGAAATCACTGAGCCGAAGTTCAATATTCACGAAGCGTACAAAATCATTCAGAAAGCAAACGACACACATACACACCCAACGCAACACACTCTACGACAAAATGCTCCATCGAAGCAAATGTGTGACACATAGGAAGCGAAAGTAAATGTATGAATCGTAATCCAAAATTTATGATTAAAATCATAGGTTACCATTTTTGCAGAGCCATACGAATCATATCGATTCGAGTATGTTATTCTCGTAATTCGAATAAACTGGCAAGAATTGGAACTTGGCGACACGGTATGCCATCGATAAAGGAAGAAAAAAAACACACACACAGTGAAAGCTTCAATTTTAGCTGGGCCAAATCAGTGAAATTGTATTTTGCAATGAAAAAAAGGAAAAAAAAAATTAACGATGAAAACCCGTGTGAAAATTCAACCTATAAATTCGCACACCAACAATACAATTCCAAGCTGTTAAAATCGGCATGGAATTACATTCTAGCATTACAGCATACCTTCCCCCAAACGAAAAAAAATACACTTATCGTTGTTATGTACCAAAATTGCCATTATTATTATTATTTCCGAAGCATTCAGCGTTGGTTTCCACTCATTGCCAAAACTACGTTTCATACTTTGCAAGTATATCCCCCGCTTGATGGATCATGTGGAGCATATGATCGCATTCAAAGTGATAAATTATGGCAGTTAAAACACGTTTCACACACACACACACATATATTCACAACGTTATTACATATCATATTTATATTGTATTTATTTGTATGAGGCCACCAAACGATATATAGTGTGGTATGGCGGTGCAAGCCGAAACAGATATGGTATGACATCAAGTCATTTTCCCAGTTTTAGTTCCAGTATTGTGGTTGCAAAGTGAATGTTGTTATTGTGATTGGTCGACGCATCTGAAAACCCAAATAAATCATGACATACAGTTGTATTCAGTAGACATGAAATGGTATCTCTGACGTGTGCGCGCGTGTGTCTTTGCTTTCTTCTTCTTCTTCTGCTGTTGTTGTTATTGTTGTCTCTCTTTTTTTTCTGCTTTTCATATACAATATTGGTATGTATACGTGTGTATGCAAAGAAAAATGAATGACATAATGGTGATTTTCCGGGCTGGCAATTTTGCAGTTTGAATTCAGTGTATAATACATCGACGAAGTGAGGCGACAGTTTTAATGATCACGAAATCAATTCCGGATTGCGTGTACGCACACATAAAATATGTTCTAAAAAGGGATACAAATAAACAACATCCCCGCTCTCAAAATATTTTCAAAGTATAAGCAAAGCTATATCGCAATGTTCGATGGAAATCGATTTATTGATATAAATAAATGGAGACCAAATACAAGATATTTTCAAACTAAATCTACACATTTCACGCCTTACCATAAGAATGGGCCATTTAATGAACGTAGTACTTCGATACATATTCCGGACAAATTGATGACTTAATTGAATCAAAGCGAATTTGCATCGACAGAACCGGTGCAAAGGGAAACTGAATATCATATAAAAAAAAACTCGAACTTTATCTAACCGGAACCCACACGATTGACAGACATGAGACAAGTGGCTCCCATTCTAATAGGCTTATTTGCTTAGCATTGAACATAAATGGTTTTGCTGTCACATGCATTGGAGTAATTAATTATAATGGCTCACGAAATATGACTTGAAACGAGATTAAATGAATGAAAAAGAAAACAAAATTGGCGCGAATATCCAATCGGAATGTGTAATATAGAGTTCGTGGCCAACACATTTGCTGGCCAAAGCTAATTTGCAAAATAAAAAGCTCATCATCGATTATAGAACTGTCGGATTAGGATTGCCTTTCATTTCCTTTTTCGTTCGAAATTTGAAGTATGAACCCAAGAGAAACGGCCAATATGTTTATACGCTGTCTATCCGCCGAAAATGCACTACAATATATATTCAATTCGGCGTCCAATAAGCGTGAATATATATTGTAGTGTATTTTCGGCGGATAGACAGCGTATAAACATATTGGCCGTTTCTCTTGGGAATAGTCTTCAACGATTTTCATGTTAACAGTCGCTGTTCCAACTTTCAACTTAATCTGAAAGGCAGGTTACTCGGTGTAGAAAAAAGCACTTGCTCAACAACAACAAAGAAAACGAAAAACGAAACAAAAAGAAAACGGTGATCGGGTGTGTTTTAGTGTCAGTTTTGTCAAACACAATATTGCTACAACACGGTGGTGTTCGGATGTGAGGCAATGTACGTGAATACCTGAATGTGTGTTCGTGTGTGTGTGTGTGTGTGTGTGCCTGACAAAAATCAAAATTTAAAAACCACAAAAATGAATAAAAGTCAACTCATCATTGAGAAAAACCGGAAATTAAAGAGCTTACGACGCACAAATAATCAAGCAATTGTTATCGTTTGTGTTTTTTTTTTCTTGTTTGTTCAACCTCGAAAAGTATTTAAAGTGATTTTCATAACTAAACACGGTTGATCCAATATTTCATCGAATTCATTTGAAAACCATTACTGTGAACGTACAATTGAATTGACGATATGGTTGCGTTGCAAGCTCTTTGCTAGAGAGTGGCCAGTGAGTGGGCGAGTGAATGAGTGAGAGAAAAAAAAGGAGAGAGAATATCTTATCTGATATTTACGCACTGTAATTGTAACTGTTCTTCCGCGTTCTTTGCTCAAAATAGTTTATCGATGGCTGTGGCAGCGATGAATAGTGTTTTCGATTAAATATTGGCGTTAATTTTTCGCGTAATTTTTCATTCAATTTACTGTATGTTAGAAGGTATTGCGATTGATTCGATTGTTCATCGGCCATTTCAGCCGCTTCATCGACCGACACGTGCACATCATGCTCATCAAAATCTTCATCAACGATGTTATCAACGACGAATTGTATCTCTTCTGTACCTTTGGCATCCCAAAATGGCAAAACCATTAACATTATATTATTTTTCTAGTTTTGATTTTTTTTTTAAATTTTCTATTGTGGTGGCAAACGATAGTGGAAAGAAGATTGTGTGTTTGTGAGTGTGTTTTCTGTTCTTGGGTTTTTTGCTTCAATTTCAAAACAAAAGCAAAAAAAAAATACTGCGGACATTCTGAATATGATACAAAATGACAGTTAAAAAATAAATCTATAAATGGTCGAGTGTTCGTGTGTTTCAAAACGGTTTGCGTTGTCTCTATGGCTATACTTGAAAAATTCAGAAACAAAAAAGATCTGATAAATGATTAAGATCAGATTTTACGCTGCAGGAGATTTTTTTTCTTTTAAAATTTCTTCTCTTTTGAATACGAACAAACACCCATCAAGCATTCCACTTGTATGTGCTGTGCGTGATTACTTGCGTTTATCGCATTGATACCCTTTTGTCACAAATCGACACCTTCTCCCCCTCAGAATGGACATATTGATGCAGCAAATCACCAATTTGTTGAAAGCTTAAAAAAAGATGGATTTTGCGAATTGATGACCAATGAGTTTCCGGGACCACCGATATTTTGAATGACATGTTGCATTAATATGACCAGTGAGTGGTGATGTGTGTGTGTGTGTGCTGCGCCAAATCAACAATGAACATGTCTGCCGCTTGAAATGGATGTACGACCGAATCCAATATATACATATATGTATATAGGTATGCGGTTGTTGTTTTTTTTTGTTTGGTGGGTGCTTTCAGCTTTTGTTTTGATTTCGCATTTGTATTTATTTTTGGTTTTGTTTTTCATTTTTGCCATTCATCAACATGCCATTCGAGTCTTGGATTGTTCGGGATAAGTATGGGGAACTAACGTGATATATGCAGACTGGCATCCTCCATTTTTTGATCGTCAGTTTCGTCAGTTGCATCGGTTTGTGTTGGCTCCTGCACTTGAATCCATTGATGGTACAACATTATCGGTAAGGCTGTCGTTTCGCCAATTTTCAAGAGAGCCGGTTTTGAATAGGCAGTGGCGACAGCGGCGTTAGCATTGGCCGATGGATGGCTCGAATGACGACAAAATTGCCCGTGCACCGCTGTTGTTGCCGATTTTAAAAAACTAAACTTTGACTCACAATTGTTTATTGCAATTGAATCGACTAGAAAATGCAGAGTTTGGAAGTAGTTTCGCATTGTGAAAAAAAAGAAGCAAAATTATTTTTAAAAAAATCATCGACTTATATTCGGCTATTTAAACGGATTTAGTTTTTGTTGATGTTGGTTATTGTTAGAAAATTGGTGTGAAGAGTTTGGCTTTTTAGTGGGAACATCTGATCACATTGTTACGGTTGGAGCGAAAAACATGATGATGATGATGATGATGGTATTGTTCTCAGTATATTTTTTTTTGGTAGAATGCATAAATCAAATGGAAAATGATTTGCTGGTGTTGTCTGAGAGCAGACGAGGAGAAATAGTGAGAGAGAGTGTGGGTAAATGTAAAACAGATGAATGTGTGTGGTTGTGCGCAGAACATAGAGAGAGAGAGAGCGAAAGAGGTCAAAAGAGAGATGAATGCCGATTGTGTAATTGCCGGAAAAAGATGTGCCAACAATATATATGGTGTAAACGTGGTGGATATGGATATCTATGAATTGCTGGTATCAGTATGATTGCTTGTGCTCGACCAACTGTGCCCGTTATTGCTCTTTGTCGAAAACATTCGGTGGCTTGTCAAAAACGGTAGCAGCAACGGGCGATGATCTGCTTGCGGTGGAGCACAAATGAACAATCTTGTGTATGCGGAGTGGGTAGGTGGAAAAACAAGAGAGTGAGGTAAAATGGGAAAACGTGTACTAATGAAGCTTGTAAAGGGAATATCACCTACAATATATGTATCCCCTTCCAGTTTTATTGCATGCGCACGCAATAATAAAATGAGCTTTAATTTTTATGCTTTTGGTACGGTTGACTCTTTATTATTAAGTCATTTCGAACGCACATTTTCGATTTAATGAGAGTGACAGTGAGACGACGAGAGAAGGAGTGAAAATGTATAAGATTTAATTATATTGAAATAAAGAAAAAAAGTGCCATGATCAGCGTTATGCGTAGAAATGATTTGGTCTGTGTATTGATAGCACACGCACAAACCAGAATACAAAACAACGGAGACGAGGAGGGATGGAGGAAGAGAGACACAGAGAGTTAGAGTGAAAGAAAGAAAGAGAGAGGAAAGGCAGCGACATAAAACAGCGAACATAGTAGAACGATACGATAAACGATGTGAACCTAAGTGTTCATTCCAATGGGCTACGGACACATTAGACGGTACAAGAGAATCTTGCAAACTGGACGTTTACACGTTTCAAATATACACACAGGACATAAGACATAAGACATTAGACATATGGCACCTTGGGTATACTGACACTGAATGGAATTCTAATACATACGATGACACGTGAAATACCATGTCACTGCATAGATATTTCATTTTCTCCGTCCGAATGCATGAATTACTCGGAAATCGGGGCAAGTAGAATGGACGACGAATCACACACATTTACACAAAATTAAAATGGAACACTACCGATGATCTATCAACTAAAGTTTCAACGGCTACGTTCATATTCTGTAAACTAATTTAAATCGTGATTGGTTTTTTTTTCATGTCTAAATTGTTGACCTGGCTCAACTACTTACGAACTCATTTCAATTTTTTAAATTGAAATATCATAACTGAAAGTCACCACCATTACGGCTGAGAATCGTTGTGAAATTTACGGTTTGCAATTCAAAATGTTTGTGAAATTTTATGTAGAAATATACACGATGCCCAATCCGGAGGGTAGCAACATGATTTGGAGTAAAATGTCTGTCACAACAATATCATTGGCAGCCTTCAAAAAAAAATGTGATCAAAATCTAAAGTGACAGTCAAATTTCCAGTTTGGATTCTTTCGGTTTGATTCTGCATTTGATTGACATTGTTGCCATTTGGTGATAAACGATCGATCGTACGTTAAATTGAGATTTTACGAGTTCATGTGGAATTGTATTTCGATTTGTTTTTTTTCCGCCAAATATCAATGTTGAATCTTCGCATTTTATATGCATATAATTTTCAATTGAAAATATCATCAAAACGCATAATTTCCGTAATTCTTGTACAATATTCGCATTTAATATTGCGTACTTTTAACGCTGCCAACCGAAATTCAGCCGCGTCTCCTCCTTTTTATGATCGCATAATAATAATAAAAACGCCGAAGAAGCGAACAACAAAAAGTATAACATCCGTCCGTGCATTTGCCTATCTCCATTCGCCATACATGTTGGCATCGTCATTACACATCCATCTCAAATAAATTAATGGCTGACTAATCTCCGATTTAATTTCATGGCATCGATTTTTTACGTTTGAATCACGCCACTCACTCAAACACACACAAACACACGCGCTCGCTCTAGTAAAATGAAGTGTTACAATTTTACCGTATCGCTCGAAGTACATCTGGTTTATGGTTCCACATTTTGGTCATTTGGTTTGCAATGAAAATTGGTTGTTTTCTCTTACTCGGTACACAAATTGGCAGAACGCAAATCGGAGGGACGATGCATTTGGTAATAAATGTTGATTTCAACATTTTTGTCCACTTCTTGAAATTGGATGCTATTCTTGTTCATTTGAGTGACGGATTTTGATATGGTTTATTTTTAATTTCCACGTGGTGCATTGAGTCAGTACTTGCCTTGTGCTATTATTATTTGTGTTGATAGCATTTTAGTTTAGGAATACAATTCGCTTGCGTGTTCCTAATTATCGGTATGTTTGATTCGTTTCTTTTTCAATTTTTTTTGTTTTGTTTACTTCAAATATATAAATGATTTGTGAAAAGAAACGAAAAGGTGGTGCTAAATTTGGAATTATTTCGTACAACCATTTATCGAACAAACAATTTCAAATTAGATTAAACACATTTTTTTTCGTGTGTTCGTTTCGTTTTTGGGTTTTGTTTTTGTTTACATGTGGATTTTGCGACTTAATTCATCTATATAAATACAATTTTCACAAATTTTCAAAACATTGTTTACGATAATGAAATGGTATCATAAATGAAATAAATACACACGGATCAAATATTTTACGGGGTAGAGACCGGAATAGAGAAACAGAAGTGAGAACGAAAAGGGGTTCCATGTGAGTTGAAGACAAAATACGTACGAATAAAAAACAAAACGAAACAAAGAAAACAAACGAATCACGACGATCGATGAAGGTTACAAATCACATTCTAAATCAAAATCAAAAACTTCAATTGGAACAAAAATTACTAACTACGAGACAACAATGATTGCGATAGAAACAAGCAAGTTTTAAACGAAATGGAGGTTATTTCATTTACAAAGACAAATGCATAAACAAAACACACACACGGTTAATTGAATACCAGATATAGAATCGTTTTCGATTTGTGTGGTTTTTTTTTGGATTGAAACGAATTGGAAAATGAAAATTAGTATTAAAAGTCGTTCAAAAAGTCGCTGGCATTCCAAGCAGACAATAAATAGAGTGGGAGTAATAGATAGAGAATCGGCATCTTGGAATTTGAAATAAATTAAATCAAATGAAAGCACATGAAGGAGAAATCGAATTATAAGTTTAAAATGTAAATGTTGCCAGTCTTATAAGGCTTGAGATCGTTTCGTTGTTCCGAAACTAAGTTAGTAACTTGATATTCCAAATACTTTATAATGGTTGCAAGAAGTCAAGCACTGTTTTAAGAAGAAACATTTTAATTGCATATTTTACACAACTCCAATTCAAACTTATTATTTAGTGTTTTTGTTTTTGGTTTCATTTCATTTTCACCACACACCAAAGTGAGAGAGAGAGAGAGAGAAATGAATGGCCTTAAAACAGTTCTTGGTTTTATTATACAATGTGATAAGGAAAAATCAATCAAAAAAATCATACCATCGGAATTGCGCTTCGATATCGCTGTGTCAGCAACAGAGTCCTCACTTAAACTCGGATTCATGGGTCGACCGTTATTTGTAACTTCTGAAAAGAGCAATGCGCACGAGAGCAAAATACAAACAGAAAATGTATGAGTAAATAAATGTTAAACATCGATGAGCGAGCAGATTCATGAATAGCCAAGTTTTTTTTTTATTTTGCATCTTACCTAAATTTTCTGCGGAAGCATTCATTTCAGCCATGGTTCGTTGCGGCATTCGTCCTCGTCCCGATGCAGTCGGTGGCTTCGAATTGCCGGCTGGCGAATGTAACGATTGACTCTTATGCCTTCGTATGGTTGGTAGCCTTGCCACGAACGATGCGTTGTGCTTAAAACTAGAAGATGCACGTCTAATCAACGATTTTCGACTTGTTCAAGAACTTAAAGCATTGGTTTTCATTGTGTATTTTGATTTTGTTTAAAAAAAAATGGTTTTGTTTGTCTTTTTTTTTTTGAACGAACAAAAAGTGTGTTCTAATTTGTTTGAATGCATGTGTTTAGTGTGTACATGAGCGCATTTGTGGTTTTCTGCGCGTTAAAATAAAAGAAAAAAACAAAATCTCGTGACATTATTAATGATGTATGTGAATGTGTTTGGTGTAATGTATGTGAGTTTGTGTTTATAACGGCAGCTGAACTCAATAATTTTTGCACAATTGAAATGAAAATTCGAAAAAACAATAATCGAAATGAAAATAAAATTCATTTAAAATTATGCAAAAAAAATAAACATAGAAGAAGATAAAATAATTCTCTTTAAATTACTCCGATATGTGAAATATTCCTTCAGTTCATATCGTTGTTCAACCGGGAAATGGATTTTTTTCTCCGAGGTTATTGCCTCGTCGAAGCATTTTTGCAAGGATGGGTGGGTGGGGTGTATACATATAATTTCAATGGGCTGAACAAATCGACATAACAACAACAGAAAATATTGAGAAAAAAAAGACCAAAAAACCCAAGCTGGGCAAAATCAAAATACGGAATCAATGGCATGAAATGAATTTCATTTTGAATGATATGGAATTATAACATGTTCGTTCAAATGTATATATCATATAATATATGTATTTGGGGTGCATATCGGTCGTGAGGTATTTTCACTAAACGACATTCACGCAGGCATCCTTGTGTAAAAATATTCAACGTTTTGCTGCGTTTTTTTTTCCAACAATTGAAAAATTTATTTATCATAAACAAATAAGTTGTTCACGAATTTAATTTTAAGTAGTTGGATTCGTTAATATTTTTGCACAAGGGTTAAATGTTATGGTAATAAAATTTGTTCTATATCTAACGCTAAATGCATTTTAATTTTATTTTCAAAGAATGTGTAAATACCACTTCTAAATGAAATCTTTTAAAATCTAGCCAAAATTTTGTGACATAAATCAGCTTAATGATTTTGTATTTATGTACAACGCTTTTTATTTGTAAGTAAGAACTTCAAATGTTAGTATAAATACATCTAACTAACGATAACGAACTAAGAAATTAAATCGAATGTCATCTACTGTATTCGGCGAAGTAAAAGCATCAAGTTATTCTTAAGAAAATGTGCATGGGTGATTAGAAGCGATTTGTAGATTTTCCAATTGCTTTGAAACCTAATTACCTACTAATATATTATATAAAACGGCTTTGAAGGCCAACCACTCAAATTAATTCATTCACTCGGCTAATTTTAATTGAAGCGATTTGATTGATTGTGGCGGTGCAAAGCGGATTTTTGATTAGACATAAGTGAGAAAATTGCTCTCCGTATCAAAATAATCCACAAACGAATTCGAATTGCTCAACAGATATTTGGATTAAAAAACAATGTATAATTTCTACGAGTTAATGTGTCAGGTACATACAGACCGTGCAAAATGTTTGACATTTGCTCAAAATGTTTCCGTTCATATAGAAAGATAAATAAACCATTTTGGATACTTATGGCATGGATTTTTTTTATGGGAACATTGCCGAAAATGACGACGAATAATAAATTCTCAATGAGTTTGCACATTGTTCGAAAATTTGATTTGGATGGAACATGCTATCAAACACACATATATATGGTTGGGGTGTATCAAAAAACTCTTTTTTTTAAACTCATGCCCATTGAATGCAAATTTCATTATTTTGACGCGTACTCAGAAGGTGAGAGAGCGAGAGAGAGAGAGAGAGAGAGAGAGATTTAAAAAAACAACAGTATCATAAATCTAATTTTAGATTGAATTTACATTGCAAATAAGAAGTTACAAAGGATTTGCCGGCTGAATCAGACATTTCCAAATGAGAAAAATCAAAACACTTTGGTACGATGAAAACTTTATTCACGTTTGGCGAAGAAGTATTACGCAGCGTTTGTACGAGACAGAAATTTTCATTATGTGTTTAATTGTGTGTTTCTTTTTGTGTGTATGGATGTAGATTAGTGATTCAAGTAATGTGTCGTATACATTGTACATATATATCAAATGAAACCAGACAATCAAACCAAACATAAACGAAATAAAACCAAAAATAAAACGGTCAAATCAAGATCGCTTAATAAACGAAGAAAAACGACACGCAGCACTCTAGGCGAGAGACACTCAAAACAGTCATCGTACATATATTGAGCGGGCACTATCGATGCGTTCATTTGTGTGAGCGCGATTGTGTAAACGACAATGTTCGTGTTGAATATGTGTAAAATGACAGCTTCGAGCATTCCACGCGTAGAGGCGTTCTGGCGTCTTACGTCAAATCTTCCCCATGTATTTGTATACGAAGAAAGCGACCTTGGTCAAATCAAACAAATCAACCGACTACAGCTTAATTACGCATTAAGTACGTATACATATAAAATTGCTAGCTAATTTGATCGCACGATTACTAATTGTTGTTCGAAATATGGTTTTGTAATAATTTTGCTAAAGTATGCGACTCACGTTACGACACATCTCACGCGCTCTCTCGCACGCGCGCGTCAAAACAAATGCTATGGACTAACATGTAATACACTACATTTGCATACAATCACCATGGATTACTAAATAGTAATCTTTTAAAATTTTCGATTCGATGAAAACAAATCATCCAATTGACATCAGCAGCCACTTCATATTTTCCAACCAATTTCAGATGTTTTTTTGAGTTTGAAGCGAAAAAATTAAAATTCCCTGAATCTCTCGTTTGTGCCTGCATATATATATACTCTGGCATATTCAACATTTTCGTGATCAACAAATTGTTGATGTTATTATTGTTGTTGTTACAATTTAATTGAAGCATATCCTACAATAATCTCGGCGTATTTTTTTTTCTTTAAACATTTGGATTTTGTTTTCCGAGAGAGAAGAGTTCATTTCAAAAAGCGACGCACGACGCGCGATTGTAATCGGATCACTTTTTATCCATCATCGACAGTATGGGAAAGTTAGTTTTGAGGAAATAAAAAATATAAGCTTTATTTTTCGAAATCGATAAAAAAAGCTTGCAACAGAAAAAACCGAAATGAACTTCACTGGAAAACTGTTTTCATACTTTGTTTGTATGTTTTTTGGGCATTTGGATTTAAAACAATGTGGTACTATTGTTTGGTGTGTGATAGATAAAGAGAGAGGGGGAGATAGACACACAGAGAGAAAATGTTTGAATACCACATGTAAGAGGATCAGCAAAAATATTTGTTTTTTTTTTGCGATTCGTCGTTTTTTTTCCACGTTTTTAGTTCTTTATGTTCAGACCAGATGACTGAAAAATCGAATTTTAGATTATAATTCGACGAAACCGAAATTGACGGAAAAAAACACATAAAATGAAACGAAAAAAAAGCAATTGGACTGCTTGGTCTCAACTACGGTTAGACTACACACGTAAGGATGACATATAACCGACATCTAAGTTTTTTACACATCAAAGCCGTATGCTGACCACAATATTTGGATGTTGGGTGAATGACAGTGCGCTCATTGATGGCATTTGGGTTGCAACTCTATCATCAAAACTATTTTCAACGTTAGACTCTGTACGGTCTCAACGTACATATCTCTATTGATTTGCATTCTTAAAGAATCTCAAGGTCACATACCCCAAAAACACAGCGAATTCAATGAGCGAACTTTTGTCGTGCACTAGATAATTTTTGTTGTTGACTTTGCTTTTGTTTATTGTGGTGATTGCGACACAGTTTCCAAATAGCATACACAACACACACAAACAAAATGATCAACACACGTGTTACACTCATGTTTATTATAAGCTTGAACATCAACAGAACAAATTTTTTGATGGGACTGGAAACAATGATGGAAATTGATTGATTGATTTTCGTTTTGTTTGACAATCTAGATAAACTCGGAATATGTGTGAATTTGTGTGTGTGAGAGAGAAAGACATAAGAAATGGTGAGGGATGCACACTGATTACTTATTACGGCAAATGGATATTGTTTTGGTTGTTGTTGAAGATGTTTTGTGTTAATTTGGGGAGAAAACTTACATAGCGCTTGTGCTGGCTGTCAACTCTTTTGGTGGTTCCAATTTCGAGCTTAATGACATAATACATTGATTCGATCACATTTATTTATATTGAATAAAATAATTAATTGGAGGAAAAAAAAACGTTTGTATATTAGACCAAGAGCCCACCGTACAAACAACTTTTTTCTTGTGCACTGCAGAAATTCATAAAATTAACATCTTCCCACAATATTCTAACAGAAATGAACCACTTTTTTCAATGAAATTGGGCGGATCGCTTTATTCGCGGCTTTATTCGCGCTACGTGAAAAAGTATACTTTTTTCGCACCAGTATCGCAGAAATTTGTACTAAATCTTCATTCGGATCTAACTAACTTATAAATAAAATATCTGCACCGAAAAGTGTAAATCTTTTAATTCTATTTTTTAAGCAAACCGCTCACTTTTCGGTGCAGATATTTTATTTATAAGTTAGTTAGATCCGAATGAAGATTTAATACAAATTTCTGCGATACTGGTGCGAAAAAAGTATACTTTTTCACGTAGCGCTACGATAAAGCGATCCGCCCAATTTCATTGAAAAAAGTGGTTCATTTCTGTTAGAATATTGTGGGAAGATGTTAATTTTATGAATTTCTGCAGTGCACAAGAAAAAAAGTTGTTTGTACGGTGGGCTCTTGGTCTATATTTAAAGATAAAACAAAAGACGAGTCTAACAAAAAAAAAAACAGAAATAAGATGGGAAAATTGACTACAAGATTTTGGTTGTTATTAAAAGCGGCATACAAACAAAATTTGGATAATTTGAATTGTTGGACAAAAAAATTCATGCTATTATCATTGGCATTGCATTTTTGTTGTTGTTGTGATTGTTGTTTTGGGTTTGTCGCAATTCAAATGTGTCGGTTTTTTTCAAATTTCATTTCAAAAGAAAGCAAACCATTAGAACAAATCAGGTTACGTTGGGGTTGATAATTGGTTTGGTGCATTGAATGCGTTTAAAAAAAAAGAACAAACTCAAATGCGGGACCAATCTGAGTATTTTGTTTGTTTGTTGCAGACGATTTCGTGCACATTCACATTAAATTTTGATTGCGGGCAGGGATTTTTTTCGGATTCCATCATTGCACGGGTAGATTCAGACATTTGATGCAAACGATTTCACAATTATAGTATACATGGCTTACAAGTCGAATTTTATCCGATTTTATGTTTATTTTGTTTTGTTTTTATTTCACGTCACAAAAACATTGCATAATCAAAAATAGAACAGAAAACAGAACGAACAGTATCTGAATAAGATAAATCTTGCAAAGCCACACTTAAAACAAGATTTAAACTTAAGATATATATAGATATATGTATCACACAGTAATCACGACATTGATCGACAAAAATCAGATTTATTATGTTTTATTTCCTGATCATATGAGTCTCATGAGTACACGGACAACGACATCAGCCTGTGATTTAAAACGAATCATTTCGATTTCATGTAGTCATGTAGTTTTTTTTTTCCAGACACCTTGCTAACTCGCTTCCTATTCCTTGGAAATTAAATGCCTACAATATTGAACGATACATCGTTTAATCCTATGACCTTAACCATTATATAATACAATAGAATAACGTAGACGTCCCTGTGGTTTTCATGTGTGGTGCAATTAAAATGTACTTTTTGTTTTGTCTGGTGTATGAAATTAAAATGGAAATTTGAACTCTTTTATTATCGAATTTTTGATGAACGGAACGGAACGAAATGGTTTAATTAACCAATAAAATTGTTTTCAAAAAACCGAGGAAATCGAACGAAATAAAAAAAAATAGAATTAAAATTGATAAGCCAATTTGAATTCCAATGAAAATAAAAATAAAAAGTTGTGTGCTAATGTGCTTTGTTTGGTTCTTAGTGTAACTGTGTGATTCCTACGAGAAACTTGATAGGATTTTGATGACAAAGTGTTTTTGTTGAGCGACGATGGCGGTAACGGCAAACAGAGAGATTCAGATACCGATAAACATGGACAATCTGAAGGTCAATCCAGGTTCAGTAATCACAATCGACACCATAAATTCCGCGATTCCATAACACAATGGAAGACAGTAGCAAACAGAGTGCATCCAATCGAATAACAATTGAAAATGAATTTATCCGTAGATATTTTTTTTGTGTTCAACGTGGACGTAGTCGATTTGTGTTGTCGAATTTTTGACATACTGTTTTCAATCATCGTAATTCTCTTCGCTATTACTTTTCATTCGTTTTAAAATATTTTGATTCGATTTGTACATAAATTCACTTTGACTTGAATATACACATAGATGTGGTGCCTGGTGCTAGATAAACGCTACGAACAGATTCTATGAAAAGATACATATGATACAAAGTACAATTTGATCGACACAAATTGTCGAAACAACTTCGAAATATATATACGGTAACTGTCAAATATGTCACAGTGACTAATTGAATTTTAATTGGGCTTGGATGTGCTGTCAAAGACCACATTTCCACTGTGGAATAGCTAACAATGTACCGTGTTTCACACAGAATACAAAATAAATGATGAACGAGAAGAAGAAAAAGATGAAAATAAAAGGGAAAAACGAACGTATTTACAAGGGATTAATCCATTCGAAATTGATCATTGAACGGTGTTGTGTGATTGATTGAGTGTGTGTGTGTATTTTTTTTCTATTGAATTGTGAAATGAATCGAAACGAATTGGGAAATGAAAGAAAGGTTTTTTTTTCTTTGACGAGGCAAGGGGAGGATATGGTTTAAATCAAGATGAGATGGGACAAGCTTCAAAAGAGGCTAAGATTAAAAATGCATAACACTAACATTTCATTTCGAGGACGAATAGAGATGCTTATGGAAATTTACGATTTGGTTTACGCATGTCTCTTATTATTTTGAATGTTAAACTTGCATTCAAAAATGGCTGTTGAAATACAAGTGGATTGCATGATTCTATGAGCGGGAGCGGTCGGTTAGGATCATGGATGTTTGTAAACGTTTTTACATTTTGAACAAAGAGCGAAAGGAGCAGAAAAACGAGTGGAGTCATTCCAGATCGTTCGCATCATTTGAAAATTCAATAGAAGCAGACATACAGTTTGATTTGAATGAATGCAAATGAACGACTCAGAACTGAATCATCGAGTAAAGAAAAAGAGAGTTACCTCAATAAAAGACAGAAATAAAAATGCGATGAAAATGAAGTTGAAACAGAAAAACAAAACTAAACCAAACTAATAAAAAACCAAAGAAAGTGAAAGAGAGAGAGATACGGATAGAGTCGTTAAGATTTGAAAGAGAGACAGACAGAGAAAGACACACACACATAACAAATAAAAATAGTGACAGACCGTAGTAATGGAAGGGAAAATAAAAAGCCTGAATGTAAAGAACACCAACCTTTCTGATGCGCTTGGATAACGCCGCGCTAACAGGTAAATCTTTTGCCCCCGAAAGCTTAACGTCGTTTATGCGAGCATTTTACATATAAGTAGCGAATACGAAAATAATCAAAGTGTTTAGATTGTTGTTGTTTTGTTGTTGGTGAAAATTGAATATTTGTTTTTTTTTCGCCAATTGAACGTTTTTTTAAGATAATTTTTTTGGTTTTTATGTTCAAAGTTATGTTTTCAATCCAATATTGATTGGATTTGAATGTTTCATTGGAAAAACACGTATAATAAAACGGCCAACATGAAAAAGTGTATGGAAAAAAAGAAAGAAAGAAAGAAAGAGAAAGAAGAGAAATTGAAATCGTTTCAATTTGAATTCATTTGCAGATAGAAAAAAAAATCGTTTTTTAATTGGTATCCAATATTTTTGTATCGTTTCGTTTTGTTTGTTTGTTTTTGTTCTGAATGTGCACGTTCGTTCAAATAAAATATGCAAGCGAGCCAAGCCTTTCTCTCTTGATCGACGATGCGTTCACTACTTGTTCTTGCAGTGATATGAAAGAGTGTACAGGCTAGGGGAATTTATCATTCAATGCAGTTTGTATGATTGAAGTCTTTTTCCAAATTCAAACAATATTCTTATGTTTACACACAGATTCAAAAGATTTACTCAGATTCAACACATTACTGTGAACGAATCGTCATGAATATGATGAATCTGATGAATCTCGTGAATCCAAATTCAAAATGGCGACAAAACTGTCAGTCGCCATATTGGATTTCAGTAAACAAAAGATTCATAAGATTCGTTAGATTCACACCATTTGGAAAGTGAGTGATTCCCCTAGTGTACAGGTTTTGTTTTTTTCATGACCGGCCAAAAAAGTTTGTGATCCTATGTGTGTGTGCCACTGAAAAAGCCACAATCCAAATACAACCCTACACCGTGCAGCATCATTTTACGCAATATAAGGCAGTCAAACAATTTAGAATGTTTGATCTCCCTCTTATTTTTTTTTTTTTAATTTTCTTTCATTTTTGTTTTCAAATTCAAAAGCTAACGTGATCACTGTGCACAAGTCTTCAAGGCGTTGTTGGTTACAATGAAAGCATCCATCGCACAGAGCCATGATGTAATCGTGACACACCAATCAATGGTTCGTTCATTCGTTTACAAAATGGTGACTGTGTGGGCCGGAATTCCATTCCACATTCGGTGAAACGTGCACAAGCTATTCCTGGCTTATTTTTTTTCTCTTATTTTTTGTATTTTGATTTGTTGCTTGGTTAAAAGTATAAGTTGTTGGTGCAGAGCAGCAAATGGCACTTGCCCACGACAATTTGGTCGATAAATTTGATTTGATCGTTGGTTGGTGCATATGGTGTGTGCGTATTGGAATGAAATTTGCTTGTTTTTATTCTTCTGTTACTACTATGGGCAAAGGAAGAAGAAGAAGAAATTGAAATATGCACTTCATTGTTCTCCTCTACCCTGTTAAATGTTCAAATGTTTCATTTCGAATGAGATAAATCACGAAACAGAAAGAAAAAATGATAAAGGTGAAGAAAGGAAAAAAATAAACGTTTGTTGCGTATAAATTTAGATGAGAGATTCGTGATAAAGCTACGGAAGCTCTTTGGAAATCTTGAGAATAGAATCTTTAGAAATCTAAATATAGGCTTGAACAAAATGGAGAATAATAATAGTACTTTATGGAGAAAAAATGCTCTCTATTTGTTATTGTTATTTTCGATCGAGCTTCTGAGAAATTGTCTACCGTTCTTTCGTACAGTAGGACTTTTTTTAGCAACACGAGTATCACTTTACGAACAAAGCAGGTGCGACGGTATTGAATTTAAGGTGATATTGATACGTATGAACCGAAAATAAAAATTCATTGAAGATATATATAATAGAGATATTATGTATAAGCGATTGAGAAGAGAGATTTACTTTGCGATTAAGCGAAAAAAAGATTTTCGATTTTGTTTTTTGTTTTTTTTTTTTTTTGAATCAATCAATGGTTCGAAATGCACTACTGCTTTCACATTGAGCCACAAACGCTCTATTCAATGTGTGCGTTTTTTTTTCTGAGTTATAAACTTGAAATGAGCAGTAAATTTTGAAAAAACATTTGCTATAAAAAAAAATGAACCCAAACCTATCTATGGAAAATAAAATAGAAAAGAAGACGAAAATGTCAAAAAAATTGCAAATTGTGACAATAAATTGTATTGTGAATTGAAGGTTCGAAAGCTAACGTTATCACTATTAATTATTATTATTGAGAGCTTGAAGATTATTATAATTAGAAGTGTCAATACAAATTAATTTTAATTACCCACACATAAAAATTACCTATAGTCACAAAAATTCCTAACCATTCTATCCCAGTACTCTCTTTTAATTTTCACGTATCATATAACAGGGAATACACAGTAAAAAGAGAAGAAAAAGATTTAATTATGAGAATACATGCAGTCCAACACGGTTTTTTGGTGATTTGGGCAAATACAAATCAAATCAATGCAGTGTGTATGTGTTTTGTCTGTGGTTCGACGTTTCTTCTTTGTTTTTTTTTCTCTCTATCGAATGCCTGTATCGTGTGTGTTGTACGAGAACAACATATAAACATTGCACGTTTTTATTTTTTGATCAAACGATGAGTGGATTCTCGCATGCGTCATTTGAGTGAGGTTTTTCGGTTTTCCTCTACAATAAACGTTGAAATTTCACTCAAAATCGTCTAACGACCAACATATAGATATTTCGGGCAGCTTGAGCATTTTCTTGTTCTGTCTGAATTTTTCATTCTGTTTAGTTCGTCTGCAAGTTTCACTCTCTCGGAAGCGAGACACATTCAAAACATTCGTTGTTGCGTGTGATGTTAAACGGTTTGGTGGGCATGATTTACGTTTTGCAACGATTACGGCTTAAATATTAGTAGGCGAAATATCGAAATCAATATCCTGAATTAGTTTGGTTTTGTTCTTTTTTGTTTGTTTCTTCTTTCAAATCCAAAAAAAAAACAATCATTAACGAGACTAAACTTGAATTACGCGAGAGGTTTTTGTTTTTGGTCGGCCGCTTGCCATCGTTTTAGTTTTTGAAACAAGAGTTTTTATGAATTTTCTTTCGAATTTTTTTTATGTATTTAATTAAAGGTTTTTTATATTCTATGGCTTGACTTCTCGTAATCGAGAGAAGGCGAGCGAGAGAACACAACGTAATTTAAAAATAAGGCGAACCAGATTTATTCATCTTGTTTGCTGCTGAATACTTACGATGGAGGTGGTGAGGGTAATGGCACTTGATGAATTTTCCACGTTGCAATCGACAAAGAATGCTCATCGGCTGCATAACATCGCCATAGGGACTGTATTAGTGTGGCGGCTGGCTGTCGTCGTCGGATCATATGCTTTTGCCGTTGTTGTTGCTGTACTTTTAACGCAAAACCACTGCCCAATATTCCCTTGAATTCATCATTATTTCATATAATAACACACAAACAACAACGAAAAAAAAAATCATAATAATATAATTTCTATGTTTGTGAATAAAATGTATGGAAGAGAGAAAGTGAGCCGGGTTAACTTATCTGCAAAACGAAAAACCACCATCGCCGAGATGATGGGACTGGATTACTACTATATATATATATATATATTTTCTAAACAAATTATAATAATGCTATTGGCGAATCACATGTTGAATGCTACATAACGACGTTACTCATTTAACTTGCAAAACAAAACAAAACACAACAAAATGATGCGATTTCTCCGCTCTCGTCTTTCTAATTGGAGCCGCCACAAAACCAAAAGAGAGAAACAAAACACGAAAAAAAACGAAGAAGAAAACAACGAAAATTGGACGTGCTTGATTTTGTTTGTGTTGTTTTTGTTGGTGTACAACGTTTCAACAAAAAACCGAAAAATATGCACTATTTTATGCTTCATTATTGCAATTACTGAAAATTAGAAGCATTTATGTATATTCGCTTGAGTTGTATCCAAAAAAAAAGAATCAGAAAGAAGCATCCAACAACATTTTCATTGAGATAGCTAATGAATTTGTTATAGGTGTTGGTTTCTCCATCTCCTCGGTAATGGTTGGTTTCCGTTGGTGAGCAACAGCGCTCAACATGGCTAAACTAATTTTGATTTAGCATATTTGTGTGTCACTCTTGCAACAATATTACGGGTTGAGAATGCTGTTCATACACATTACTTCAAACCACCAATTTCAACTACTTACAGCTGGCAATGCGAAGAATGAAATTCCAAGTAGTGCACAAAATGATGCGATCACCTTGCCTTGCCACGTTTCTGGTACCATGTCACCATAACCAACTTTCCGCCGACAAAAAAGAGATAACAAACAACGATTTGAATTTTTTTTTCTGAAGTATAACTCTTCTATTCTCTTTCATACCTGTGCATAGAGTTATCTAATATTCGTTTTTTTTTTGGACATCCGCAACATGACGATATGGAAAACATACGAAAATGAAAAGACGAAAAACACCGAAATTCAACTGGTTCTAATTTAAAATACAAGACATTTACAGTGGCCAAATGTCCACTCACTGATTTTGATATGAATTTATGTAAATTCTCGTATTTAAATTGATTTATTGAGAACAGAAAAAAAGACATCGATTTGATTTTTTTTCTTTGAAGTATAACCTCTTCTATTCTCTTTCATACCATTGTATGGATATTATTACACTTCAAAAAAAAAAAAATTCCAATCTATGTCTTGTTTCCGTTTTCACTAATTCAAATATAGTTATGTTTAGACACAGAGACAGAAAATGGTAAAGTATCATACATACCACACCCCACCAAAGTGCTTGAGCGAAATTGCTAAATTTTTTATTCACATCCTTTTCCATAAGATATACAGCAAATGAAGAAAATATTAGTCCTAAAAATCCTATGTACAATGTCGTGATTAATTCCTAGAAACGAGAAAAAGCAAACCGAGAATCAGACGAAATGGATTGGGATATTTAGTTTAATTCGGTTTTCAAGTATTAGATTGTGGTTCACCAATACAATGGGACCAATGCAGCCGTATTCGTGTTCGTTCCAACCAAACGTGATAGCAACGGCGCCATCTCTGACAAAAATGCGTGAGAGAGAGAGAGAGAGAGAGAGAGAGAGAGAGAGAAAACGAGCAAAATAGTAGGCATAAATTCCCAGCTTCAGCTCCAATTTCCCTTGGTGGTTTTGTGAATAGTATTCTTGGAATATGGTATGTCTGGTTTTATCGTGAAATAGCTGCTCATTCCGAATGATATTATGTAATAGGTTTTTGGCCCTGGGTTACATCGAAGCGATCACATCACCCACTCTCACACTCTCACGTTCTTTCTCTGTCTAAATCGATATTTGAAAATGAAAATCATAACTCTGTGCTCCATTGCCTTTGTCCGCCCTTAAATGGCAATCAAAACTGAATGGAATGTAATTTTGATTGCTCCGTCGAACGAATTAGTTGGTTGTTTTAAGTGAGACAGAAATATAAAGAGCGAGCGAGAGTAAGGCAACCAACCACAAGGTAATAATAGATCGATCAATATCCCATCCCAGTTTTGGCATATTAGAAAGATTTGAATGGATTCTTACTTGTCTATGAGCATATACAACGCTTCCGAGTAATTTCCATGTGCCGCCTCGACGATCCATCCGAACCATTCGGAGTATTTGGAAAAATCGTAGACCACGCAGTGCACTGGTTGCGAATACCTGCCCTGATGTTCCCATACCTATCACAACAATCGATGCACCAATCGTTACAACATCTGTGATTTGGGGAAAAGAAAACGTGAAAAAAATAGAATGAAGCGTCATCATCATCATAAAGTATGACTTAAAAATAAATAACATCGTTTTTGTTGGTGTATTTCAACGATTTTGAACATTTTCCATATTTCAAATTTGAATTTCCGTAATGAACTTTCAATTAAATTTCAAATTTACATATAAATTATGGCTAATCAGTTAATGGATGCTTGGATACTCACCGATAATACAAAATGGTCGTTTGAGAAATTTCAAGCGGCCCATGGGTCCTTGATAGCGGGAGCGACAACCCGATGACCAAAGTCTATACATCGTTTTGCATTGTATGCAAGAGGCGCGACCAATCAATAACGCACAACAGTGAAGAAAATTCGCAACAGCAGACGGCCAAGTGCACAGCGCGCACCGACACACGCCACATGAAGTCAAATGTGTGCACAATCACAAAATAAAAATACATCCAAATGAAAAACACACACACACAGAGAGAGAGAGAGAGGTAGAGAGAAAAGGAAAACCAACATAAGAAAGAGAATAACATTTCGGAATATACTTTATCAAAGGCGATGGCTGATAAATGAACGCGCGACGATTAAATGTGAAAACGAGACCGATTTTCTTTTGTATTTTGCCCATTATTTTTGTCTACTAAGCAACGACGCGCGACGGGCAATGGGAAAAATACAAAAGACTGAGAGTTTTCTCTCGCTCTCGGTTTTTATTTGATTTGATTTGATTTCATTTTATTTGATTGGAAAGAAAAATGAGTTTATAAATAAAAAAAAGGGGGTTTCAGACTCATTCGAAACAGATTGTCTATATGTATCTGTGTGTATACGTACCGTCCAGAAAACTCCATTGTGAACCAGATAACAACTATTATCTCCATTTTGAGTAGTATATCGATTGCCTGATCCTCGTACTCGTCTATTGTGCAGAAAACGCTTAAGGCCAAGCATGTGAATACCATTAAAAATCTGTATGTATGCGCGCCAGTGTAAATGATTTTCGTCGGTATGAAGAATAGGAGTTCATACATCCAATAATCCATGTTACGATGCAATGGGATCATGATGGAACAAACAAAAAACGTTAAATTATTCCATAATTTATTATATGCCAACGATGAGCACAAAAATTAATATAAAAATAAAATAATAATGCAACATGCTTTGTTTTGTCGAGTGTCACATATATTATTATATAAATGTGTTTATCAATCGGTGAAAAAGCAATACAACCGAATGAACAAAGCATTCCAACTTTGATTATCTGTTCGGTTGGCAGACGAAGCGTAAGAATATAAAAAAAAGAAGCAAAATCAAAAAGTTCATGTCTGAAATTCTTGATGCTCTGCTGGTTCCATTCCATTTCAGCAAATCCTTCACAAATGAAACGGTCGTGCAATTTTTGTTTATTTGCTGTTTTCTTCTTATTGCCATTCTTCAATCATCATTTTAATTTAATTGAAGCCAGAATTTTTTTTCTACTGTTTTCATAAATTGAACAACAGAATCGAATCATTTGATCCGAAAAATAAAACAATCCGATATTTCTGTGCTATTCGTACTGAGATCATCGGGTGTCGGTCGATTTTCGATTGCTATTGTCGAGAGCGAACATTTCACGTAAATTGATATCATCGCAATGTGAGTGAAATTAAGTAATATAATTATTTATAATACATCTGACACTAACATACACCAAAAGTACCATCACAAATAGGATAGGCCAGCATAAAACTCTGGTTGGAGAAAAAGTGATATAATTCAGCTAATTAAAGAAATATTCAGGTCAGATTAGTACAGGTACAGATTAACGAGAACACGAAATTGTCACACATATATTGGAATGGCGTGAAATTGGTGGTCGGAGTGGAGCGGAAAGAATGTGCGCTTATTCAACACGGACGGTAAAAATTGTCAGATTTGCTTACAATTGCTTCCAGTCCCCCCCCCTTCACCCCGCTCCTCCGGTGTTTTCACACTATTTTTGGTGAATATTTTTGGTTTACGCTTTTCGCCATTCGGTGGACAGGATGATCGTGTATTGGCACGGTATACTCTGTCACAACGAATTTATATCAATTATGTATTAATGAATTACACGGTGTTCGGATGCGAATTGAGCTTGAAAGCATGTTGGCCTGGTCGTAATAAAAAACCAGGCGAACCGTATGCATTTTGACCATAATAACAGCAAAAAGTGTCCGCTTGGAATAGATCAGACAATGCCCACACTCCATTTTCTTCTCTCACTCCGTGTGCAATTACTTGTGGACACGAACGTGCGCGTAACGCACCATAAAGCTGGACGACTAAATGAACTTCCACATTTCTATACACAATTCAATTGAACTAACAAAATAACTGGCCGCACACACAACAAAAACACAAACACACACGGAGAGAGAAAAAGAGAGTGATAGCGAAAGCGAGAATCTAGGGATGGGGATAGAGTGGGTGGGCATCGTAATAAATAATGGATGAATTTTGTCGGAAGCTCAACGGGATATTCATGTTGATAAGCATATTGTGTGTGCGAAATGTGTGCACATGTTTTTAGTGTGCTTAGGCGCGCACACACACATACACACCCGACATACACATAGTATAGCAAAGTTCGTTCTTTCGCATCAAGCAACAACCCCGAAATGTATATTGATTGGCCGCATTGCTCGATTTAGCTTTCACTAAAATCGTCTATTAAATTAAATGGAATCGTTAGTACATTAGAACCGAGCAGAAAAAAAAACCGAAGCGAAACTTTCACCGGCCATGACAATCTACTACCATAAATATACATTAGTGACATTTTGACATCGCGGATGTTTTACGCTCCGCAAATAACAACAAATCCGAATGTATGCGATCGTACACACTTATATCATCGGCGCATTTTTCTTCACCAATTGTAGGCTTTATTTTTTCCCATTCATATTGTTGCGTCATTGGTCAATTATGGTTACTTCTACCGAATAGAAACACTTAAAACTTAGTTTGGTTTGGTCAAACAAGGCAATAAATAGCAAATAAAATGAAAACTAATTGAAATTTGCGATACTTACACAAGAACATGATACAAAATGGCCGGTAGGCCTCTTGGTCGTTCCAAAAAATTGTATACACGACTTTGAAGCCTTCTATAACGGGCATCACGACGTGCGCCACGATTATAATTTATTGGTTTCCCCAGCAGAGACATACGTGGTTGTGCAAGGCGATCGGCCCTATTCTTATCGCTTAGCTTACATGCACTGCAAATAGAAAAGAAATGAAACTTTTTTGTTAGAAAACATTTAAAAAAAAAAAACAACAACAACAAGAATCACACAAAAACAAAACGTTTCATGACATCAATAACGAAAAAAATGGACGAGAATACTCTTAAGTGATTATCTTTATGGCCTGGAAAATGGTGTGCGATCAATTCCACAGTAACAAATTTGTTGCCATTTATTTTTATCACTTAACCAGCGAAATATATATTCACACACATACCAAAAATCACTAAAGCCATTGTGTATAAATAATTGGCCAAGAGTTTTTCCAATAGAAAGTTTGAGAGGATTCTCTCTTCAGCACACATATACACACACACACAACGCAAACAACAAAAAAACATCCAAATGATACATCGATTTGACGTGTTGCATGGCAAACCATAAATCGCATCCCAATTTTGCTATTGAACGTACAAACGCATACGCAACGCACATCCACACCGAAACAGTTTAGTTGTTTGCCAAACAACTACACAGAGCATCGCCAGTAACATACAGCACGACGACAACATGGATTTCTTGCTTCATGTGCAACGGTTGAGTTTTATTGAGACTTAACAGCATGTTTTTCATTGGTATCGCTCTCTTTTTTTTGTGTGTTCTTTAGACTATATCCATGGTTTTTTTTTTCTGCAATCATTTTATAGTGATATGTGAGAAGACAAGTATTGATTTTTTGATCGGATTATCAGTTGATCGCTTTATTAGTCACATAACTCTTGAAATGCTCTTTTTTCCCACTCGAATTGTCAAATTTCGATCGACCAATTCAGCGATATCAACGCATTTTTGATTGTTAAATCTCCTCCCATTAAACAAAAAAAAAGAGAAACATTATCGTTTGAGAAGTGTGCTTTCGAATATGATACGATTATGATCACACATTGTTCACTTGCTGTACTTATTTTTGGTGTCAGTTGGGTAATAAACGATGCGTTTTCATCATCATACATTAGCAATGTTGTCAGCTGTCATCATCATAAATTCATACACAACATATTATTGCACATTTTGGGGAATGAAAGACAGAATGTTGCGAACAGCACTGTTAACGCAGATTGAACAACAAACGCAAAATGGATATATATATAAATAACATGGCTCCGTATCCTGGATGACAGTGAAATGATAATAGGCAAAGTTGGAAATTTGTCACATTGATATTTCAATCAGGTTCATCAGCATTTTTCTATTGTTGTTCGAGTTTTCTTCTTCTTCTTTGGTATGTGTCTGGCGAGCCTTAAATGCAAAGAGTCTCGTTTTATTGATTTTTTTTATTTCTTTTGCTTAGGCGACAAAGCAGAGATATTACACACATCTCGCAAGACGTGTGTCAAAATCACCCGCCAGAAAATGAAATTAAGTGAATGTGATGGCGTTTAAATGACATTGGCAAACAATGCGCCACTCAAGCCCACCAACGACTGTTATTTACTTCATTTCGAATTTGTCATTGAGAACAGGTGATAGATAAATCGACAAAGAAGAATGCAAATTTATGTGCACACCATACATTTATATATATAGGGGAGAGTGGGGAATGGTGAAACGTGGGAGATTGTGAAACACTTCGTTTTCTCAGCAATTCGAAATGTTCGGCAGATTCAAAAAACTGTCATAGTCTTGTATAGTCCATTTTTAAGGGTGACTTTTGACCGTCCTACAGTTTGAAGGGGTGATTTTTTGGGGATAAATTGTTCAGCAAAGTTTTATATCTTGACAAGATCTACAATTTTTTCAAAGACACTTTTTAGAAAACCCCGGAAAAAGTGGGGGTGCCAACTTTGAGCTCCCCTAAAACCACACCCGGGAAAATCGCAACGAAAAGAAATATTGTTTCGGAGGTTTTGAGGGATGCCCTATCGAATGCGTATGGGCATTTGTAAAAAAAATTATTCAAAATGAGGGAACTTTACTGGTCAGATGAATATGTTTATAATTATCGTATACCATTAATATTTCGACTCACAAAAGGAATTTTGCATGAACATTCATTGAGTACCCCAAACGCGATCAAGTTGCAAACCTTAGTGGGTGGGGAATTGTGAAACACCCTTTGTGGCGAAATTTGGTCAAACCATTTTTTCAATTTTTCAAGTCGATTTCGCATATTTTATGCATATTTATTACATTTCTTGCGCAAATTTGGCAAATTATTCAATGTAATTTATGCGCTCGAGCTGATCACTTGAAATACACCAAAATGATTAGCAGCTACTTCACAGGCAAAAATTGCAAATCCGACTAATAAAAATCGCTATTTTTCGAATTCTTCTTTATTGATGATTTCTCTAGGGGAAAATCACGCTTAAATTATTTCAAATATTTCAAAAAAATCCAATTTATCTCTAAGAATCTGTCGTATGAAATTAGGTGGATATTTGTGAATACGGCGGAATATTGTGGATTTTTGTGATTATGAATGATATTTAAATGTATTTATTTGGATTTAATGAAAAAAATCTCAAATATCTCCAAAATTCACAAAAATCTGATTTATTTATTCGAAATATTCGAAAATATGTCATACATTTGATGTTTATTTCAAATATCTCAAATATCTCACAAGATTCAGGAACGTGATATTCCCCTAGTGATTTCTTTTATCGTTTTCTAGCTTTCCATAAACATTTTTCATCAAAATTGTTTCAGTTTTCTATCGATTTATGAAGCGTTTCACAATTCCCCACCATTTTTTAAAATCGAAAAATCAAGGGTTATTTGCCGACAGGGCAAATTTTTTAGGTCGATTCGATTTTCAACAAGCGACAAGTGCCAAAAGTTAGGTTTTTACACGTACTATATCGTACGAGTTGTAAGTTTGGAAAAATTTTAATTTTTTTAGCATGTCATTAAATTAGGTAAAAATGCGTTTCACCATTCCCCACTCTCCCCTATATATATATATGGAAAATCACGTCTATCAAAATAATGGCTTGGCCCATTTTATAAGCTCCAAATTGGAGCTCCAATGGAATCCGCCATCAATTATTTATTCATCTATTTTTTTCCAAAGCATTTGAATAATAAATGGAGAATATTGATTCACAGTTCTTGCTAGCTTTTGCCTTTTGCTGTATTGTGTCTCGCAAGCGTTGAAACAAAGATGGGTTTATGCTTTGAAAAACGTGGAATTATCGCAATGTTCACAATTCGTTTGCATGCAATCGTTTTGCAGATTATTTTTGTGTAAAGTAAGGGTAATGCAATGGCAGGTAAAATTAGTAAATCCTCAGTTGCAAATACTATACTTCCATTGCATTCTTTGTTGAATGAAATTGAGAAGAAAAAAATCACGGAATTTGGCCATTTTATATACGCTAAATTATATAAACTCGCCACAATCAATCGCTTTGTTATGAAAAAAAAAAAAAATTGAAATGGAAATCAGTGCAAGAGGGTCCCAATGGAGTTGAGAAATCATATGTATTGAGACAATGACATCGTGTTCAATCTGTTAATGGACCGATTACGGTGGGATAGAGCGAGACAAAGAGAGAAAAATGACCCGAGAATTTGTTCGTGTCAAATATTTGAATGTGTTTTGCCTGCTATTTTTATCGATTCGAAAACGCAACAATTTGCCATTACAACCATATGCTCTCGTCGAACGACTAGTGACAACGACCGCTGTGAAACGAGTTGAGCTCACACACACAGAGAGAGAGACACACACGTATTGACCACAATATCGATATTCACACGGAATCGAACGTTTTTGCCGGAACAATGCATTAAAATATGGGCTAGCATAACACATGTATGTCGGCGGGACTTTCCCCATTTTTTTCTATTACCCATTCGTTCTCTCGGGTCACGCTGCTGCTCTAAATATCATTAAACGAAAAGAAGCACAGGAACTTTTCGATTTGGGATTAAGTTAAATATTGGCCAGCTATAGATCACAGAGGCACTATTCCAAATATTGTTTGAGCAATGTTTCTTTTGTTGTTCATCAAATGTTCATTCACAATTGAATGGTTCACACTGAAAACCGTTTAATTCTGGCCCAATAATTTTTACTGATTTTCAATGTGTGCGATTGACAGGTTTCAAAATATTACATCCACATCCGCCACATGCATGTGAACGGGCAAAGTTATAACACTCAAAGTAATTTCTAAGAGAATTAATTGAAAAAAAAAGTGCAATTTACTTTGTGTAACGAGTTTGCTATTTTTTTCCGCCATTTTTTCTCCTACCTCGAAACATTTGACGAAAACTTTGGACAAAAGATAATGAACTTCATCTAAATTCTCCTGACATTTGGAAAACAATCAATCCAATTGGCACAAACGGTTTAACGTAAAATCGTTTTTTTTTTGCTCTCACTCTCCGAAAAAGTTGGAGCTGTATGTCAGTGGGCCAGCCATCTGTTACCTCGATTTTAACCGATAAATTGAAACAGCAAAGCCAACGAAAGGAACCAGAGAAGAAATCAATTTGCCGTTGTTACTTTTCCGTACACAACGTGTCAGGGGAAAGTATAGGAATTGATCCCGAAAACTTTTTTTTTCGCAAAATTAGCTTAGATCATCATAAAAACTCATGAAACACGTGGAAAACCACTTTTTGAGACACTTTTCCGTTCGTGTGCCGCCGTCGTCGTCGTCGTTGGTGTTTGTTAACACAATAACTCAAAAAATAATTGAGATAATCCAAATCTGAAAGTTCCAACAGTTTTGTATCCAATAAACTTAGTTTAAGTTGGAAGATGAGGCATTTTCGATTTGACCCTGGGGTACTCGCCCTAAGAAAAACCTAAAAAAAATGACACTTTTGTATGGGAGGTACCCGTAAATCGATTCCGATTGGCCTCAAACCGTCTGAGATTTAATTTTTTGGGATAAAAGTAAGATTCTGAAAGTTTGAAACCAATCGAAATCGATTAACGGGTACCTCGCAAACAAATCTTTTGAAATTTTGACTAAAATTACCGATTTTCGGACAATTTTGTATGGGAGGTACCCGGAAATCGATTCTGATTGGCTTTAAACTTTCTGAGGTTTCATTTTTTGGAGAAAAAATAAGATTCTGAAAGTTTCATGTTGATCGCATTTGCAGAAGTTTGGTTTTTGGCCCTCAAATTTTTTCCAAGAAAATTTCGACAAAAATTGAGGACAAAAAATCAAACTTCTGCAAATGCGATCAACAT
>NW_022601432.1:6221819-6246676 GCF_009176505.1 Sitodiplosis mosellana | reverse complement strand
GAAGTTTTAGTTAAAGTGACCGATTTTTCACTTTATTTTTATTATTATATTTTCACTGCCTTTATTTCAAGAAAATTCACAAAAAATAACCAAAAGTACCTACGGACAACGCAGGACAACGGTACGGAAAAGTTCGGGATTACCAATGTAATTCTTTTTATTGTTGTTCATGTTTGGAAGACGAAACACACATGATCGATGTGCATGATTAACAAATTGCCTACCAAACCGAAGGAAGAAAGAAAAAACTAGACGCAACTCTTGCCATTTGATTGAATGTTGTTTGAAACAGAGACGTTCGCTTCAATTCAATTGACTGTAACGTGACGAAGGTTTCGATGAAAAGATTGAGCTCTCACTCGTTCGCTCTTTCTTCATTTTCTCTGTTCATTTTTACTTTTCTCCGTTCATTCTTTTTTGGATTTGCCGCAACACAATCATAATACCCGACTGGGAATGAGAAGAGAAAAACACGGGACGAGAACAAAACAAAGACAAAGAAAGTGAAGAAAACGCACAAGGAAATGTGTATATTAAAAATGGGGAATAAATCAAGTGTAATTGGTTCGAAAATCTATTTATAAAATAACATACACACAGTGAATATTTAAAAGACAGAGAGCACGGGCGAACGAGCGAGTGAGTGATTAAAAGAATGAGCCGCATGTGCCAAATGCCACATATATCACAACTTTGACCGCATACAATGTGATTAAATGCGATGATGATGATATTCGATCGTCTAAGCCAAACGAGTGAGTGAGAGTTGCGAACATGAAATATATGCGTTAATGTGTGCCGTCGATTGTGTTTTGTTTGTACACGGATGGATCACGTTCGACGAACTGACTGGCAGCAGCGGCGGTGGCGGCGACGGTGATGGCAATGAATAGCGTTGCATTAAATTTGATTTTGTGTAAACAATAGATTAGCTCATCGACATTAGTTTTTCAGTTCAACTACCGGCTACGGATATCCACACTCGAATGCCAATTTAATAAAGTTTGAATGGGAAACCATTTGAAAAATTTATGTATGGATTTAATAACGATTTCTCGATGACGTAGTTGTTAATTACATTGTTCACCTGAATGGCAACGCGTAACCAATTAAAAACAAAACGTGCTTGTTATTAAATGTGTAAACATTTGATGCTCATGTAAATACAATTGCACTTTGAACATATCAATCTCGTGTGCGCTAAGTGCACATTTTGACGCGCAGTAGCAGCAGCAGCAAAACTTCAAAGATTCCGTCAGCCGACTCATATGCACTCAGCTGAAAAACCAAATTGCAGCATAATATGTGCTTTTTTCTCTGCATTTTAGCAATATAGCCGCGTAGCGTACAATCAAAGAAAACACCAAATCCCATATAAAAATCGATTCGAGGTGATATTTTTAGTTTTTGATTTTAGAACGTTTTGAAAATTCCGGGACGAACATAAAATTAGGCGCATTGAATGAAAATACACGAGCGCACCACACAAATGGCTCACGGTTCATTGAAATCTTGTTAGCCCACGATTTATGTACATCAAATGAATGTGTGTATTTATTATCTGCTTTTAATCGTACTTTGATTTGTTTGCTCTTTGATTCCGGCGAACGAACGAACGAGCGAACGAGCGAACGAAAAGATGCATATGAATGTGTGAGCGCAAAAGAACAACTTGGATTCGCAATATTTTAAAGTGTAACATCTCCATACAAAACATGTGTACGTTTACATGGAGATGTTACACTTTAAAATACTGCGAATCCAAGTTGCTCTTTTGCGCTCACGCATTCATATATAACGAAGCCATTAATTAAGATCGTTTATTTTCCCTCGTTCTCATACAATTGGTTTCCGTAATTTGGTTCTTTTTTTATTGGCTATTCTCGGTATTGTCACTTTAGTTTTTCGTGCGGTTTAGTTTCAAGTGAAATTAAATGATAAAATTGAATTAAAGTCTTAAACTTTTTGTGGTTGTTATTTTGCCGAGCCGTAAAAGTTTATAAAAATCTATATAGTATCCATATCATACTCCGAGCATGTATATGGAGTTTCAATACATTATATTTGGTACGGGCGTCTAACTCCATCTACGGATTTTTCCAGTAGTTGTGAATCGAGTAGATATATAACGATTTCAACTATACTTGGGCGAAATTATCTCAAAAATATACAAAAATGAGTTATTTGTTATGCGAACGCTCAAACGGCTACCGGAAATGTACGCGCAAATACACGCACTCGAGTGTATTGTAAATTTGTCATCTAGTAACCATTGCATGTCTACTGAATCAGTGCGTACATTAACAGTAGTCGTTTGAGCGTTCGCATGACAAATAACTCATTTTAGCATACTTTTGAGATAATTTCGCCCAAAAATAGTTGAAACCGCAACTCAATAGAACACAACTAAAAAAAATTGAAAGGGTCAGTGAAATTAAATATTTGGGGTTAATAATTGATTCAAATTTAAATTGGAATGCACATGTTGAAAATGTCATGAAAAAAGTAAGACCTTATGTTGGTGTATTCAGAAGAATTTCATTCCTTTGTGGAGATAATATTAAAAAAATGATGTATTATTCATACTTTAACTCAAATGTAATTTATTTATTAACAGTATGGAGTGGAACGAAAAAAGAAAATATTGACAAGATAGAAAAGTTACAAAACAAATGTATTAGAAATTTATTCTACAATAAATTTAAAAGAGGGAACATAAGTACTGGTGACTTATATGAAGAACATAATATTATTAAATTTAAACATATGATTGATCTTGAATTAAAAATAAATTTCCACAAAATTATTAATAAAATGTTAAAAGCAGATATTAAATTAGATTTTAATAACAAGCATCACGAGTATGAAACAAGACAATCAAAAAGACTGCGCAAAATTAAACCCAAAAATAATTGGGGAAAATATTCTATCATTAACAGGGGAACTAATTCATACAATTCTTTGCCATCGCCAATGAAAAAAATTCACAAAATACAGACATTTAAAAACCAGTTGAAAAAAATTACACTGGAAGAGCAGTCAAAAAACTTGCAATGTAACAAATTAAGAAACAAAAAAAAACAGAAATATATTTACAAAACAAACAGAGTCACTACAAAACATAAGAAAAAAAGTTAATTATTTATTGAGATGTAACTATTTAGTTTTAGGGGCGTTCATGTATAACATTTGCCTGAATAAATAAATAAATAAATAAATAAACAACTGCTGGAAAAATCCGTAGATGGAGTTAGACGTTTCAAATACGTCATGTTCTCGGTATGACCCATATTATGAAGTTAAATGAGTAATTTTTACACTCGCTCGCATTTTACCGGTTACGCTTTAAGTACACATCTTCGAAAGGTATAGAATTTTTTTTTACTTTGTCTGAAAAAAATGCTACGCATTAAAAATGGTAAAATTGATGGGATGCAAAGTGAACCGAAGATCAAGAAATGTAAATTTATTAAATCTAATGAATGGCCGTTGTAAAACGGATGAGGGAGAAATTTGTCGAGTGCGCCACTTAATATGAAACAATAATGTATGAGAGAGAGAGGACACGAGCTGAAGCTGAACACTTGATGAAATTCATTTAAATCGCAATATACGGCAAAATGATGCTTCTGCATGGCGGAGCTTTGGCATTTGGCAAAATTATACCATCACCATTTTACCAAGTATCATTTGAATATAGACAAAGTGTCTGGCGACCCCATTTATTTACACACAATTTACATTTTCTTCGAAGCATTGTCAACATTTACAAAAATGTAAACAAATCGACTGGACACACACACACACCCCAATGAGGAATGTGTACAAATCTGTAACAATTTTGTAATGAAAATGTACACAGTGTGTGCACAAACGGTGTACACTTTCATACAATACGCGTTACAAGAATACCATAATTCCTCATTGGGACACACACACACAAAAATTGCCTTTACTTTCAGCATGTTTCATCAGCCACGAATATTTGCAGTGACTTTACAATTCAAATGACACTTTGAAGCTAGAACACAACATATTGACTTTGTACGGAAATTTTTCATTGAACTCATTCGTCAATACGATTTTGGAAAACAACGCCAACGCCAACGACGACTGGAAAATCGACCGGTAATTAAAAAGTTGTTTGACATTGAGCGTTCAGGCGCATGTAAAATGCACAAGTATTTAAAATCGTAAGTTTAAAATTTTTTTGGAACATTTGGTATTCATTAAGCCAAGATGAAAAACAAAATGCAGTTACTAAGGTAACAGACGGACTTTATGTGGCTCATTTTGTTTTTATTAATTTGGTTTTTATATATTTTGACTTTCAGAAATATTATTAGTCGTGCTGAAAATACCAAGTGCTTGTTGTTGTGTGTCGAAATGAGACTTGCTTTTATTCATGAAAAAAAAAACGGAAAGAATGCGCTGGCTTTCTGCAGACAGAGTGTCAAATGTACCAAAAAGGCCGATGAATAACATAAAGTTTTGTTGCAACAGCAGCAGCACAACGGACGATCCATAAAACAATTTAAAGTGAGCAAACAAAGTCGGGCACATTTTCCATTCCCTTTCTCTTCATTTTTCTCATTCATTCATTATGTTGGAACATATTTTTGGAGTCGTTCATATTTCCAAAACATCCGATAGAACGATGTGAACAAAGTTGGGATAGTATGCTAAAAACTTTACATTTTTTCGGCTGCCTGTCACTCCTTCTCTGTGTATGTGTGTCACTCTCTATGTCTACCTGTGTCAATGTTACACACAGCCGCGACAGACACGGCGTCTATTGTGCTGTTCTCGACACGCCGCGATGAGAACAAAATGATACGCAGATGGGCGTGTATCATCGAAACTAAAGAGGAATAAATGCGTGATGGAATATGTTTCGTTTGTTTTGAAAAACAAAACAAAAATTGCGCTCATTGTTTCCACAGGACCTTCGTTGCTCTCACTCTAATATGCCATTTTATTCTTTAAAATTCTTTTTTGTTTGCTCTTGCCCTGTTGATGATTTCGCCCTTTGTGTTGCTACTGCGATCACTGAAAATATTGACAACAATAAGATACACGCCGGTCATAAAGGATTTACAAATGCATTAATATTTTTTATTTGTCGTTGTTCATCCAAATAAATGAATGCGCACAAAAACAAGAACATGAGCTTGAATTGAATGAACCAACGCTAGAGGATGGAACCATTACAGTCACTTAAAATATGTATTTTATAACGTTTTTTTTTCAAATGGCATTCAATTCAATTAGATTGCGCATCACAGTCAAATGAAAAACCAGTTTCTTTTGTTTTCAGAAACAACAACAGTAAAGCAATCCCAAGACATATCCATTTATTCTCTGTTTTTTTTTTCTCTCGCTCAAAATACAGTGATGATTTTATTTCATATTTAAATTTCAACGGCAATGTCTATGTGAAATTCCATGAAATTTGCGCCAACTAAATGGATCTCCTTTTTTTCACTTCCTCTCTCACTTTTCATAAATATTTTGACATCATTGTGCGCTGTGTGTGTATCATGAAGCTACGAATATCAAGTATCATCGTTTGGAAATTCTGTTGAACACGAACACAAATAAATTATCATGAAAATTTTGGACGAGAATGCACAAATGCGAGTTGAGACAATAAACACAACGTCTAGTCGACACACACTGTTTCTCTTGTTTATGGGCCGAGCGGGTGTACGCTCGGTGTGCTCGATAACCCGAAATCAAGAATATGAGCGAAAAGAAGCGAAGAAAAGGGAACAATGAACAAATTACTTATTCAGGTAAGTACCAGATCAAAGCCATTGCCATCCAACCGAAACCGACTCTCTCTCTCTCTCTCTCTCTCACACACACACACACACACACACAAAAGAATATAATTTATAATATAATAATAAAATATAGCGAATTATGGTGACAAAGTGTTTTAATGTTTAATGGGATTGTTGAAAATTGTAATACGGAAAGGCAGTGAGAGTTTACCACTGGTGATGATTTTGGTGCGAAAACAATGAGAATAATTAATGAAAACGGGGCTTCAATTAAACAATTGATTTAAATTGGAAAACTACGTCAGTATGCTTGTGTGTCCATTGTTCTTTCAACCGTTGTGAATCGTTCATTTTTAGCACACACACACACACACACACAAACAGCCCACAGCACAGCCAGAAAGTGGCAGAGAGCTGATTGCGTCCCGTCATCACTTGTTGAGCCACCAAGAAACGGACAACAATCCGCGAATTGTTTTTTTTTCTTCCTACTCGTAGAAATTTATCATTAAATTTTATAACATCTGTTTTAAAGCATTTTTTCAACATGCAATAAAAAAAATTAATGTTTGAATTTGTGTTGGGAGAACGCACCGTGCCATGCCATTCATGCATAAATGAAATTTTCGTCATTACTTAAAATTCAGAAAACTTTTTCATTTTCTTTTGTGTTACTTCTACTTTGTCTTTAACCGGAGAATATGCGCTCCTTTCGACTTCTTTAATATTCGTTTGTATTTCGCTAGTGGAAATCATTTTTCGGTGTAGTTTATTAGTTTAGCAAAAGTTTTTTTTTCTGTGTGTGTGTGTGTGTGTTCTGCTCAGATAAGTAACGACCAGTCGACGAGGGTTGAATGCAATATCTCGCACCAAACTATAGATAGAAATTAGTCGTTAACCAAATCAAAGTACTTGCTTACTCAGCCTCGGGTCAAAAAGTAAATTTAAGTTGGCGGTTGTTGATTGTTATTGTTTGCGGTATTCAGGGTGTGTGTATGTGTACTTTTGGCTGAATTATCGCTGAGGCATCGCATGTTATAGGCACAAACATACGATACTCTTTCACTCACTCTAACTCGCTATACGATTTATATTCAAGACCGGCTTTTATTTATGCATGGACTTTCAACAGCTTGTAGTCGCCCCGGTTTGACTCAATCCATGAAAATGACAATAATTACAGTGACATCGTCGAACGCAACCACCGGAAACAGTGGACTTGGTGGTTAGTGTGGCACAAAAAATCTATGACAACGCGAAATGTTGTTGTCGTTGTTAGTTCAAAGTTTGTATCATTGGATGGTCGGCTTGGTTGACGGTCTCCGAATTCGATCCGTTTTCGCGTCGAAAATCTCTTGTTCATCGCGTGCGAGCTCGAACGATGTGGAAAAACCTTATGCGTTCAATTTGTTTTTGGCTCATGATTCACAAGTTTTCGAAGAGATAAACCATGATGTTATTGTTTATTTTTGGTTAATTCGATGTACTGCAGAAAGCATCCGCCTTTAATCCATCATAATTAACATATAATTTGAAATTCAAGATAAGCGCCTGTTATACCGCATCGTATATATCGTCTTACTAATGCACACTTACACATACAAAACAACAAAATACGCATACACTAACCAAGCCGAAATGACACGGTATTAAGTTCAATTCAGTTCGTTGCAGATCCATTACTCACTTGTAAAGCGTCAGCAGCAGGAGCTCTTCCGAACTCTCACTCTACAATTTTGCTAACACATTTTCCAAGCTAATATAATAATAGTCGAAATAAAAGGGTTTTTGGCCATACTACCTCACGTTTGTCTGATCCTTGTAGCAATAAAACGCCAGTTACTTGCTATGGAAACATTTCAATTTTGGTCTCAATAGAATCCCAAATTTACTTTTACTTTAAAATTAATTATATGGGCTTTTAATGGAAATTGAGCCTTTTGTCCTGTGTATGGAACACACTGTATTCCGTCGTAGTCGGATAAGAGAGAATGAAATGGTTTCAAATTAATCCACGGTATACATTAGTTTTGGCTCCTTCTCAGAAGGAAACGAAAACGAATATTTCGGCGGAAGGAAAATGAAGAAAGAAGAATGTTGTACAAATGAATTTGATAGAGTTGAATGGGTGATGAAATCATCGATTGTTTTCGTCACGGTTACGGAGCTCGACTTTTGCATTCGCATCTCAGAATATGTTGATGAGCGGAAAGATCGCAACCATTACATTTGCCACTCAATCAACTTCAAATCACTTTACCAGTTTATTAATTGCAATTGACTATGTAATTATGGTGTTGTACAATGTACATTCGATGTGTGTGTGTGTGTAAAGGCGGCGATAATGATGTTTCATGTTAGTGTGAATGAGTGACACAAGGAGCGAACGTCAAGTGGTTTTAATTCATTTTCGATGCCGCCTCACTTAATTTTCACTTGTGACTTTTTTCCCTTCTCTATCTCTCTCTCTCTCTCTCTCTCTCTCTCTCTCTCTCCAATACGCCAGAGTGTAAATGCACTTAAGATGCTGGTTTCTTGTCACAAAAGAATGTTCATTTCGCTTAACGTAGCCCATTCGTTGGGTCTCTATCTCTTTCTCCATATTTATGGAACACAATACACTTTACAAAGGGAATACTTAATGAAATGATTTTGCACGAGACCGATCTTGCTCTGCACACAATTCATTCCAACGTAATTCGATGTTGTTCGATGGTCGGTCGGGCAAGCATTTCGTTTACTTGAAAATTAAACTAAAGCGAAACGGAAAAGTTTTCAATTTAAACTAATCGATTGAGCACTTTTCCAAGTGGACCAATCTATTTTCGATGGTTTTTTTCTTTCAGACGCATACGCTACACCACGTCCAAGCATTCCGCCCACAAAAATTGTAGATAAAAGGCCATGTGCAAACAAAAAGCCCACATTAACAAAATGTGATTGCTGTGCTGCATAATGCATTTGGATCGAAAGTGTATGTATGCGAGTGTGTGTGTGTATGCGTGCGTGCACGCTATAATAAACGAAATGTAAAATCATGACATTTATTTCCGGCCGAAATGATTTTATGTGGTGTCACAGAGGCTGAAATTCTGCTCATTCTTTGGAATGTCTGTTGTGCGCTTGTGTTTGTACAATGTGTAAACTTGTACACGTTGTCACTTGTGCAAGCAAACACTCGACTCGAATATATGTTTACATTTTGTTGAGCGCGAGTAAAATTTTCTCTCACTCTATGTTCGCTTGCGTTCGGAAAATAAGTTGCGCCACTTTAATGAAGCAAAGCAAAGTAAAGTAGAACTTCAAAAACCGGAGGTAGCAAAGGAATAAGTGCGAAAACACAGCCAAATATTTGTCGTTGTGCGAACGAAAAGTCGAAAATGGCAAACGAGCACACGCAAGTGATATATATTGAAAAGTTTTACTCTTCTTACAGAGAGGGGGGGGGATGGTGTGGAATATGGTAAAAAAGACAAAACCAAATAATCGCAAAAATGAAAATCTCACGGCAAAGTCACTGACACATCCCAGCGCAATTCCGACTTGTTCAATTGCTTGCACTCGACTTGACTGAGATTGTATTCGCAAAATCGCTCGAACCTATACTTGGATTGTTGACCAAAACAAGTGGCTGCCGTGTTAAGCAACTCGAGTTTTATGGGATTAGTAAACAATTATCCGAACGAATTTAAAGCAATCGCTTGATAAGTATAGAGTGAATATGTGTGTGTGTGTGTGCTTGTGTTGTTCATCTGAATCCGACATCGACAACAAACTAAGCCATGTATATTTATTACGAAAACTTTGTATGCTTCTGCTTTTATTTCTTTTGTCCATTTCTCTCTTTCTCCTTCTCAATATTCCAACAATCACAGCTAATTCAGCTGGACTAGTTTCCTGAAATGAACTCTCCGCCACCATATCGATTTGTGTACATATTCATAATATGGTATTCTAAATCAAAAGCCACTAATAGCGGTTTGTGTTGAAGCCCTTTTTTCCGTATGAGGAAAAAGGAATTGGCGTGTGTTTTAACTGTCTCCCCCCATCCCACATTTCGGCTCTCAATATGGCAAAGGGTCGAAATGGTTGCTTGAAAATGACATGCGAAATTATTTTTCCACGGCATGATAATCGCTGTGCTGGTCGGAAGTGAGGCCGAATTGAACATGTATATATGTAATTAATGGCTGGCTATTTTTATCGGATTCCTTGAAATTGTGCCCACACTCCATTGATATATGCAATACAATGGAGTGGTAGCCGCCTATAAGTTCCTCAGTATTTCTCTTTCTTCATTCCTCTTTTTCTCTCACCGTCGATTCCCGTACAGTGTGTCAACAATATCGCAATCGGGAAAATAAAAACACATGCTAAAGAAAATACCATCGGCGAAATTCACACATCAATGAGAATGGGAAAAGAGCGAATAAGTAAGTGAAACGAACAGCAAAGACAACACAAACACTTTGTGTTGGAATTGAATCTGAAATTGAAATTCGAACCTTGATCAAAATCAGATTTCCAGGTGTACTTGATTCGTTTGATTGTTCCACACTCGTTGCACTCTGATATTATAAGTGCGCACATACCAACCAGAAGGTCATTTCGAAATGACGCTCAAAGCATGGATTACTTTGATTTGAGTCTTGTAATTAGTTTGATCGTCATTGCATTTATGTACTTGGCATTAAGAGCGAATGAAAATGCGACCAAACACCATTAAACCAAATCACGTATAGTTTTATAGTTCAACTCTAAAAATATTCGATGTAGGGACAATTGCAAACGTGGAATTACAACGAAGCAACAAAAAAATCAAACTGAATCGCTTGGAAAAATGAAGAATTATGAGTAATTTGGTGTGCGGTTTTCTTTTCGTTTTTCCAAATGAAACGCCAGTATTTTTAAACATCCGTGTAAAATGAGTAGCAACAGAAATCTAACAAATGTTCATCGTACAGTCGAACATTCATATAAGCGCCTGCCCAACGATATTGCAAACGGTTTTTTTCAATGCAACATTTACATGTACACCGAAATTGAAGTCAACGTATGGATCGGTCAAAAAGTTTGAGATAGGTCACATATTTCGTGTGTCATAAAAACCGAATTGGTCCACCTTCACTGTGTATATGCATGACAAATGTGTGTGTTGCCATGAGCAAAAACACTGTGCGATGTTGTTATATTCATATACATTATATACAAACGGAAAATTATGATAAAAACCAATAAATTGCAAATATTTGTATTTATTTTTGCGTTCCATTTTTCGTCGCTTCCATGGCAATGAGAAAAAATCACCGACAGTACTCATTGTGATGTGCGCTTCTAAAATGATTTGGATGAAAGAAGCGAAAAAAATAAACACAAAACAACCAAATAAATACTAGAAGAATGTTGAACTGACCATATGACATTGGAACATTTAAAATGAAAACGATGGAATCGCTACAATAAAAATCGGACGATGAACTAAGTAAAAACATTTTCGACTGGAAACGGTGGAAAATAAATCAGAATGATTTACACACCCGTTTGCATTGTAGCATTAATGTAAATCGTATGCGTTTTAAATATAATCTCCATGACCTAAACAGATGAGAGCAGAGCGAAGGCAAAATGAAGCGAACAAGTGCACGAAACGTCGTCGCAGTTGCACACCCGCATCAAGCAAGACGAAAATTGAATTGAATTGAATGAAATCGAGTAAATGCTGAATAAATGAACGAACGAGTTTTGCACATATTTGCATTCATCGACTGCTACTACGATTATTATTCGCCAACGAATCGTTAGCTCCCCCTCCTCTCTTGCGCTCTCTTTTCTTTCTACTTATTAATGTATGGTTTCCCTCAAACGACCGGCTTTTTGGACACCATATTTTCCACTGCTATAAAACATCAAGGATTACTTTACAGCACCAACGTCAAATGGGGGGGATACTGTGGTGCAGAGAGTTAACATTGAATTCAGGATAATTCGAACGTAATTCACTATGCTTATCTAACATCAAATCGTGTCTTTTAATTCAATTCATCTCAATTAAATGCGTAAAAAGACTGTGCCCAATGAAGGTTTAATTACATGCAACGAAGATGCTGTTAAATACATATATATCTATATGCGAGTGAAAGAAAACGAATGCGATTTTTTTTTGTTCTGCTGAAGTCGTTCCATAGAACACTAAATTTTTTCAGTTTTTTTTTTCATGAAGAGATATGTCGTTAATATCACGGTTGTTGAAACAATGAGCGCTATTACGATCAAATGGAATTAAATACAAAGAGCTTCCTGTCTGTTTTCACAGATAAGGCCATAAACCCTAGAAGTATCTCACTTGATGTTTGACTATGTCGTGGGTGAGTTAAAGACATAGAAAAATGCATCGATCTATCACCGTCTCCATCTGTTTGGGTGTAATGCAATTTGCTTTATGTAATTTTTGGTATTTGCATCAGCAGCAGCATCCATTCCATCGTAATACGGCATACGCACGCGATAAATGAAATCGAAATGATGTCGCTGTGTTTTTATTTGGCAAGAATTGTCTCAGTATTTGTGTGTGCGTGTGGTTTGTTGGCGGAGTTTTATTTGAGTTTCTTATCTTGTTTTCAATGCGACAAAATTCGAGCGTTTGCATGTGCTATGATTACTGCGAGAGCGACGACTTTAAAATGATCGTGTGCAACCAGCAAAAAGCGTCTCATCCGCTTGGCGGTTGTTGTTGGCCGCAAAAACGAAAAACTTCAGAACAAAAGAACGTCGCTGAAATAAAAACTGCAGCCACAGCCAAATTGAGAGTCTCTTCTCTCCCGTATTTTTACGGTGTGTTTTTTTTTCTTGTAGAAGCACTTTTTTAACAACATCGCGAATAGTTTGGACGCTGATTTCATGACTCCTCTCACTTATTCACTTTAAGGACACTCTTTCTCTCTTTTTTTCACTTGTCAAACGTACACATTCTGTATGCTGCTGCTGCTGCTATTATTATTATTATTATTATTACGTTCATGGAAATGCTTATATTGAATGGCAAAAAAAAAAGAGTACCATCATCAACGTTTTGTGTACCCTCGCGCGCTATGTGTGACTTGGCTTTTCTTTCTTTCTTTTCTGATATTCGAATGGAAAAAGCGAAGACACAGAAAAAAATGAGCACATCTTAAAAGCTCACTAACTAGAAATAGCATTTCGGTTCGCGTCACATTTTCATTAGCTGCCTTTTTCGCAACATACACAACATTTTATAATACGGATATCACAAGAATAGAGTTCACCAGCATTCTTGCGAGAGGCCGCTTTCTTCATCTCTTGCTCTCTTGCTCGCTCGCTCGCTCGCTCTTTTTCGTTTTTTTTCTTCCTCTCTCCAAAGGGATATTGCAACTTTTTTTACCAGAAAAAACGCCATCTTACGTCGTGCCCGTAAATTATTTTACTGTACATTTCGATGGTAGAGCTTGAACAAAAGTTCAACACTATGCATAAACTTGGAAAGAGCTTGATAAACTTGATGAAATACATATATTTTATGGTAGTTGCAATACCCCTATGCCTCTCTCTAAACAATTTTCCTAAAGAGGGAGATGGAGACACAAAGTGTGCGAAAATGAACGGACGAGCGTGAGATCTACAAAACAAGTAACATAATTAATGTATGGGAAGAAGAGGGCGTCAAAAAGAATTTAGGAGAAAAGAAAACCCCGAGTAAAATTCATTTAAATACATATAACGAAACGGAGAGCGCAGAACAGAAAAGAAGCAAAAAAAAAACGTCAAAATCTTGACGATTTTTTCACCATTTTTCTCGCTGGTGTTGCATATATAGCTTAGCTCTGACTTTCCCAATCCGAATACATACACAAATACGCATATAGCTTAAGCAACATAAGCATAATGCATTTATAAAGTCATTCGTTTTGTTAGCTGAATATGTGTCTTACTCTTAGCTGAAGCGCCAAATACACTCAAAACGAATGATGACTTTTGTTTTTCAAGCGCTTTTATCGTCGCATAAAATTCTCTTTGATTGAATTTTTCCTTATATTTTGTCTCTTCATTCTGAGTTGTTTCTCATTTTCTTCCGTTATATCTCGCTGTGCTCGACTTAGCGGTACTCGCGTAATGGACGATGATAGTGTGCAAAATATTTCTAATTACATTCACATTTTCCACCACATCACATTAAATGCATAATTTGGTTTTTATTTTGACGTTTTCACATATTTTCTTCGGTTATTTTGTTCTTTCTTTCAGATGGCGTCCATTTTCCTATCCAACCATGTACGTTGAAAACGTCGTTATTTGAGCGAACACAAGCTTGTAAGCAACAGTGGCACCAACAATAACAGCAGCAGCATTTGTGTTGTTAAAGTGTATTTAAATGTGAGAGGATACAATATTCAGTGAGATTTTGTGTTCGCAGCGCTCGGTGAAATGGCTCATATTTCCTAAAGCATCTCGAACATGTGATTTTTCAATTCGACTATAACAGCATTGTTTGCAGGGCATTACGACCAACAGCTACCAGACTGCTGCTTCAATATCATGCCGAAAATGCGTACACATTTGCCCTTTAATGGACTGTCATGTTTCATATACACATTTTCGATGCTGCTGCTGCTGCTCTATACAATGCATACACGGTCAGTTAATTTGAACTCATAGAAAATGTGCATGTTATCGTTAGATTTTATCGTTATGCCAGCGGTTACGAACACGCTGTTGCACCCAGAGCCAATATGAGTCAAGTGACTTGATTGCATGACGATAAGAGGTAGAGGGAAAGAGATTGGTCTCGTGTTTGGCATCGCTCGCCATCAGTATAGTTTGTGTGACTTTTCTTTTCGTAATTAGTAATTAGCACATGCTTGTCACATACGTGAAATGACGTTGCTTCATCGGGTCATGTCTAAGTGGCCAAAATGAAGCGATATTAATTTGATATAGTTTATTGCGAGATATGCTTAATAAACATCGCCACATATTATATGGCCAAGTACAATGCAACGAAGCGAAAATAAGAAGCCAATTGACGGATAACGCGAAACAAAACATTACGAGTGATAAATCCAAATATCTCACCAGTCGATTGAGCGAGGTCCTGAACTTGTGATGTATAGAAAGGCTTTATCGAGATTTAAAGCCAATGTGCAGGCATAAGCACATTGCGCCAGATTTTCATTTATATACACCATTTGGATTGGATTGGATTTTTTAGACGGTTCTGGCAAAAGATTAGCTATCACAAAACGCTCACACTCGAATTTCTCGCATTGAACGCATTTCACCTGCCATTTTAAATACAATGAATTTCATATAAATTAAATATCCTCCGTACACTCGGAAACCCGGTGAACTAATTGCAATTTGATACGTTTGCAATACAATGCAATATCAATGCCATTTGAAAATAAAATCCAATTTACTTTTCCATTTTATTGTTTTCATGTGCAGATCCATCTAACTCATTGTATTTTTGTACAAATAAAATTGCTGCAATATGCCATTTTCAACGATTCTCTTTCCCTTCTCTTGCTCTCGTTGTTTCAGTGCTCGATCCTGTAAAATGAGTCAAAGCCAATACAGTTCTATTCTATTGCAAACAAGTGAAATCTATCTACATTGACGGACGGATCTGTTGAAGGAATCTGAGCCTTACGTAAGCCAACTAACTTTATTGTGATGCTCTTTGCCTTCCATATCACATTACTCATAGAAATTTTATAGTGCGCATAACTAATTTAATAATAAGGCAAATTTAATGGTTTCTCTCCGATCGATTGGAATATTTGTCCGATTCCTCTACAGAGAAAATCCAATAGGTTTAGCATGATGTGAAGCACAAAAATTATTTGCTTTCCAGGGTACTGAGTACTACCGTCAACTAGTTCTGGGCAAATTTACTGTATTTGTTTGCGTATATATATATTATGTGTGTGTGTGTGGGTGGGTTTCATATTTAAAGCTTATTTGATTTCATGATGGCTATAAACATCATTTTCCACCTTAATTTTTGTGTATATCAACAAATGAATGGGGGCATTTGTTTATCAAATCGATCATGTATTGTGCCCAATCGTCGAGTATTGATTCCCCGTTGTTTTGTACTGTGCTTTGCTTTGCATTGGCCCATTCGATATCTCTCTGAAAGACAGAGAATTAATTTCCTTCAATTCAATGGGACGCTATGTTGTTTATGTTTTTTGTCCACTCCATCTATCTATCTATCTATCCACCCACTCATATCTCTGTCGATGTGTGTGTGTGTGTGTGTGTGTGTGTGTGTGTGTGTGTGTGTGTGTCAGAGATACACAACTGACAGGAACATAAAAATTTCCAAAATAGTTCAAACTTGTCCTTCGCTTTGGATTGAGACTCTTCCGTTTCGATGAATCGCATGCGGTGGTTGACAGCGGAACATAAACATAATACGTTGGTTGTGCACAAAAGTAGACGAATTCAAACTGATCAAATAGACAAACATGCATTGGCATCTTCTGTTAAAATAGTGTTTTTGCCTGGGGGGAATCATTGGACATTTGTCAGCTCTGTTTGCTTGGAATTGAACGAAAAAAAGAAAATATAAGAAAATGATGACGGAAATATGTATGTCGAGAGAGGAAGAAAGAGTAAGAGTGGGAGGGAAATGTGTTGAGCCTACATGCACGCACTGAAATTTGAAAAGCGTACACGATGCTGATGAGGAGCACAATACTACATCGTCTTCATCAAATCAAATCAAATAATAATTGAAAGAGCAAACGTAACGGGAAAGAAGGAGAAACAGGGAGGGAAGAAAAAGAGATCGAGTGAGAGAGAACGAAAAACCAAACACTTGACTTACTGTCTGATATTGATAAATACTGAAAGTGCTTTTTGTATCTCATCTAATGAATCGGCTTTCGGTGAGCAAATACCGAACATATGTGTGCTCAAGTAGGGGACATCATTGCCATTGCCATTGCCATTACTTGAGAACTCGACTGTGCAACGGTTGACGTTGCCATTTTTGCCGTGTTGAGAGTGAAGTCGAGCCAAGTGGCAAATAGCAAAAATAAGAGAGAGAAAATAAAAATCAATGCAGATCCATAAATATAGACTAGATGAGTACCGTTTCCAAGCGCTTTCATGGGTGAGTGAGATTACAAGCGTCCATAAATGTTGCTCGCTTACGATAGATAGACAATCGCAACAACGACTACAGATTCTTAGATACCGAGAGACACACAAACAGAGAGAGAGAGTGTGTCATGGGGAGCAGCAATTGAACTGAGATATGGAAATCATTCGAATTAAGTGAACAAGCAACCAATTTACTCGGCAATTCAAATACTTCACAACGTAGACATGTGAATTGTCAAAAGGTTTTGGGAGCTATCTGCACTTTCCAAATTATTAATTCAAAAAAGGGATCATCATAAACGGTGAAAAAAAGTGCACAAAGCGTAATAGACGTTGAAATTCTACGACTTATTTTACAACATAACACACACATACACATATATGAGAGTAAAATCAGACAGAAATGTTCCAACATATTGTCATATTGATCATAAATACGTTAAAAGACCTGACAGCTTCAGCTGCTCCACATTTATTCGAGAGTGAATTTGAACTGGTATTATGTGTGCGCTCAAAAGAGATGTTATCATTGCCTCTTTTTTAGCACTACATGAAATGTAGAGCTACTAATCTGATTTTTTTTTTCTTAATACGTTTTGAGTGATGAAACAAACTATGGTGAATTTGAATTTTATGCTCATATTTTTTATTTAATTTAAAACAGGTGCACTAACGACAAATAAGTGCACAACATCTCGAAGCGCCAATCAAATTTTTATTATCAAATGTTTTTATATGGTATTACATTAATTTTTCGTATAGTATTTTTCTGAGTCTTGTACAGAATTAAAGTGATTTTGGATTCTATGCTCATATTATTTATTTAATTTAAACCAAAGGCAGTATATTTCAAAAAAGAAATAAAACCAAGGTCTTGTGATTCATTTTGAAAATAAATATATTACTTCAAAGTTACTTTTATGAAATGCATTTCATGTAGTATGCCAAAAAATAGTTTGTTGTGAAACAACAAAATAGATAATAGATAGAAGTAACTAAAAACTCAAGAACGCAGAGCGGAGCGAAGCGAAGCGAAGCTCTGCGGTCTTGTTTTTTTCTTATTCTTGCTCAAGCATAGAATTCAACATGGAAATACACACATTCACAATCGTCACATTTCGTTTCTTGGGCTCTCTCGCTTTCGGTCATGCATGTATATGTGTGCGATTGTGATTTTGTGTGCCAAATAATTCAGTCATGGTTCGCTTGAATAAAAGAATCTTCTGCTATTTATGCCGCACTACTTATACACTTGTTATATGTTGTCATTATAAAAAAGCGAGAGAGAAAAAGAAGCAAGAATTTTGCACAAAGCGACACAAGCAAATAGCAGAGCAATCATATTTAAACATACAAAATGATTGTCATGATAAAAGCCATTCCGTTTCAAATATGGTTTCATATGATAAAATGTGCTCATACATTTAGTAGGTAGCTCGTCGCCATTTTTGGTATCCCTTATGCCCACCTCTCTCTTTTTCTCTCTCTCACTCTTTTTTCATGTGTGAGCCGCAGACACAAGCATATGGATGTCAGAAAATTGCAAAAATTGCACAACCAAAAATGAACCGATTGTAAATATTGTTCGAAAATTTTCGGGGCAGAAAATCGCTTCTGACACCCTTTGATTTCCATTTGGTTTGGTGGAGACTTTTTTTTATTTCGTGGTTGTAAAGCTCATAAGACTTAATGAAGGAGCGTGTGTTTTTTTTAAATGCTGTAGAAATGTTGTTGTATATCTTATGCGCTAAAACAGACGCAAAAACAAGAGAGACAAAATTAAAGGAGGGAGAGAGAGCAGAGGTAAATTAGAAGACACACGAAGGGCTTTACCGACATCGGCGAGCCGATATGCACACACGTGCGCATTTTGTCTCGGCAAGTTGCCGTAGTGACTGTAAATTCTTCATGACTTGAATATACTTTTGCACGAAAACGGGATTTTTTTTCGCCAGCTTTTCATCGAATGATATTAATTATTTACGTCAGAATTTGGTAAAATGAATTAATGTACGCTATATTGGTTGGATGGGTCGGCCGTTTATTTTATACTAGAAAACATTTAACGTTCATTTTTCACATTCAAAACTTCGTAAATATACTATTTTGTACGCAGCTCAAGCGAACAATGTATCCACAGCAATTCAAACAGTTCAAAAGAATGGATACTAGCAAACACCGCCTCGCCTGATACAAAACATCCTGCTGATAATGTCGATGTACTGAAACGAATCCGAATGTATGCTAAACTAGAACAAGAACAACCACAACAGCCAAGACGGAAACGAAAACGAAATCGACAGAACACGAGTTGATATTCATCTGTCAGCTACATTTACTTGGGCCAAAATTTCGCGTGCCACTACCGAATTCACAAGTAAACCGCGAATGATAAACAATAGCGCATGAAACAAGGCAACGCTAACAAAGGTCCATTTGAAAAAAAAAGAAGGAATGAAAGCGAAAAACATACAGACAAAGAATATGTAGAATACAGTAAATGCCGCATTTGTAACATGTCTTCGATGACGGTATGGTGGCACGAGTAGTCAACGTTAAGCATTATGTTGTGTGTGTGTGTGTTGGCTTGTTTAAAAAACGTCATTTCGGTCTATGATACAATGCCGTATAATAAAATATAACGTGCGTAAAATTGAGTCGAAATGGAAATAAACCCGTAAAAATAGCTTTTAGCCAAATAAAAACGAGGAAGCAGAAAGGAGAGAAAAAGAACAACAAAAACGTTTCGGAAACTGCCACGCTACTCCAAACCGTTCCTACCTTCGCATATAATGCAAAGCACACCATTATACACACCAGCCGACGGACCCTGGTGTATTAAACATCATAAAATGACTCTCGTTCCATCAATATGTTTGGTTACAAAATACTTTTTATTATGCCAATACATACACCGCACACACACATACACATTTTCAATTGCTTCACATGGAATCGGTTTTCCCAACAATGTTTTCGGCAGCACTCTTGCGGAAGCAATGTGCTTGAGAGCAATAAATGGATGGAAACAGATAGAAATGAACAATAATTGAATTGACAGTGGATAGAGAGGGAGACAAAACAGAGACCATCTATATGATGTTATATAAATGCTGCATCTCTTCTTCCTTGCACCATGGCGCTTGGTGTCTTTCACCGGCGCTCGGATTTTGTTTCTATCATGCCGTTATCGTAAATCATTGGTTGCGGCACCATCGGCGTCAGCATTGGCAACTACCCCATCGACACTAAAAACATCTTTTCGCAAAATATTCAGGTGGCGAAATGCTTGCAACGTGTGGCCCAACAAAGAATTTGATCGTTTCTTATTTTATCAGGCTATAATATTATATATCCGATAGTGAAATGAATTCTATGCATTTTTGTTTCCTTTTTTTCGGCTGTATTGTTCCATTTGAACCCATAATATGATTTGTGAACTGGAATCACGCCAGAAGAAACAAAGTTGTCGCTGAACAAAGAGCTCGTATTTTCAATTGGGCTAAAAAGGAGCAAACATATAAATGGTTGCCCCATCGATTGTAGCCGAATGTCACACCAAAACTAGTTGTATTCACATTGTGCACGCCTCGGTGTGTGTACTTTTTTCTCAGTTTGTTTGTTAATGTTGTTGGCCCGACTCTGTCTGCCTATTTCTTCGATACAGTTTGATCTAATTGTTTTGGTTCGATGGATAAATGTTCACATTCGTTTTAAATGACGACCAGGGGTACGGTTTCGATTTGGTTGCAACTACCCCGCCTTCTAAACCCAACCGAAGTCAATAAACAAATGTAAATGCTCATTATATGATATTGCACAAACTTCTACCATTGTAGCATATAGTGTGCTAGACAAAGTAGCGTGAAATGTATCCATTCTTCTTAACAAACGATAGCAGCCAAGCATTACATGCAAACATATACATTGACTGCGATAGAGAGTGGATGAGATTTTTCGAAACACATTTGTTTGTATGTGTGTATGTGTTGTGTGCCGTTTCACAAATATATTTTGCATTTGGCGTCAATGTTACTGGTGATATTGTTGTTGCTTCGCCATCAAGACCATTATCATTGCCATTGTTCGCATCGTTTTCAGAGAAACATAAATGACGTATAGATACAACGAGATCAAATGAAATTATAAACAATTCAATAATTCACTCTCACGCACATACATCACAAGGCGAAGCTCTGTGCACGGAAACGACAATGTGCGAATTGAAAACGTCGAAATGCCGCCCTTCAAATAATTTGATGGAATAAAAGGATCGCACCAATTTATTCCATTATTTTTTTACGCTCGCTCTTTCTTATCCTTTGATTTTCTTGTGATCTAAATTTTAAAAGGATGCCGATGTTTTCATGTTGGGAAACTTTTACATTGATTGTTGTTCTCATTTGAGGCACGAAAATGCACAACAACGAGCGGAACCTCAAAATATCATCAACAAACAGTATACCTTTTTTGTTTGATAATAATAACGGTGGTTCTGGTAATTTCATAATATATTTCACGACTAAAGCGAAAAGAAGGGAAAAAAAAGTGCTGAACCCAATAGCAGGGTATGAAGAAGGTCGATATTTTTGGTTGAAATATATATCCATGCCGATAAATGGCATTTCAGTCGAGTTGTGTTGGCGTCGTCCTTGTCGCTTTCACTCTCTCTCTCACGTATAAACATATACGCATGACGAAGCTGCCGCCGTCACCACCACGCCATAGCATACCAAATACAAAACTGAAATTTGTTATAATTCCGTTTAAAGTCATTCGCTCTCTCGGTTTCTCTGTCTTTTATGCTGATTTTCGTTTCTTTGTGCAAAATTGACTTTCACTGTTTCGAGCTGGGGCTTGTTAGCTTGCTTTAGGAGCCCCGTCACTCACGTTGCCGCATCTACATACACACAGCAAATGGGTACAATAAAAACCATTCAAAATATTAATGTAGACTGAGAGAAATGAAAGCGATCGAATATTTATAGCAACGTCGCCGCTGCTGTTGATACTACTGTTCGTCGTTGTCGTCAGCATCGTCATCCACTTCTTCTTTGTCATGGTCTCCCCCATACGCAAAGACTATGCGCTCAACAAAAACAACAACCACCACAGAATATGATAATTCAACAGAAAAAAATTCAACTTAAATTACCGCGTGCAATATTCCCGATTTCCAGCATTTGAATTACAACTTAACAACGACCAAATGAGTCCTTCACATTTACACATTCAATTTATACGAAGCATACAAATTTTCATACAATTCGGATTAGGTGGTTCCAATTTTCCATTGTCCGCAAAATTTGCAATTGAATCGAAAGCAAGCATTCCAATTAGCCAAACTGAATGGATTTTTTGAAGACTGAAGACTAAGACGTTGTGTCGCCAATAGTTTTCTCATTTGCGCATACAATTTTCACATCAGATAGGAATATGTTTTCAATAAGCATTTGACGTTTTCACAGTCAAGCTGTGCACGTTTATTTCATTACCAGGAACACTGGCCATATTCACATTTATTAAAAAATCAAAAATAAAGCGCTTGATACATCGATTCAATAGCATTTGACCGCATCATTCTGTGCGAATTGATGCCATTGTTAAATATTTATATTGTGTAACCAGAGGCATTTTTTTCTCTCTCGCTAACTCGTAAACAATTGAATTTGCTGATTTATTCTGTGTAAAAAAGAGCATTTTTGTCGGGCTTATTTTGACTGGTACATACAACAATACGAAAAAAAAAATGTACAATGAGCTGACGTCCAAACGATACCCTGGTAACATTTTTTTTGTTCACATAAAATTCATTGTTTGTTTCTCACTATTCGATTTAAAGGATTCGCATCGGAAGTGTTACACATTGAAGGCGACATCATTAATACAGACCAAGCATGGGCAAGAAGACACACAAAAAGAGAGAAAGAGAGGAAAAAAAAATCGTGAGTGTCACATGGATTTGTGTTCGAACCGATTAAAATGATGTGACAAGCTTGCCGTCAATTTGATTATTGTGAAAAGCGTGAATGTTAAACACCCTATCTCGCTGGTGCTATAGTGTGCGATCTTTGCACGTATACGGATATTGAATTCCATTTAAATGTGAACTATTGATTGTATAAATGTGAATGGCATTTCGTTCGGTGTGCATGAATAAATATGGCTTGCGGTTTGAAAATTTGAGGATACACAGATCCACCACAAAATATTCCACAGACTCAATTTCATTTATTTATTTATTTTTTCTTAAGAAAGAGAAAGAGAAAGAGAAATTTACAGCTTAAGAAAAGAAGGTTGGAAAAAATAGTTTCATTTGTGAAAAATCCACAATTTTGGTTATTTTGCACAAATGAAACAAAAGCGATGGAAACTCATATCGCTTGAACGGATTTTCATTCATTCATTCGTTTTTTTTTTCGTTCTTACTTGCATGCCAACACACTCGCGCGCGTACGCATATATGTGTATAAAATGTATACATTTTATATGGTGAATCCCAAGAATGAATTCTTTTGGCCGCAACGAAGAAAATATCAACCCACTGTCATTATAGGGATTTTGTTTTGGCAATAAGAATGTCTATATTGTACTGTCGTCATCGTCGTCAGCAAAGGCAAAAAATTTGAAGAGAAGTCAAATCAAAGGTACACTTCTCGGAACGAAGAGAAAATATGGGCTTTATTAGCGATTTTGCAACTAAATAAAATTGTTTTTAAATCTTTTGCTCGTGTTTTTACGCCGTATGGACACACGGTCAAAGTCTTGTCTTCTTCCACATCATGCATGCATGCAGCGTGATCAACGAATGGAGAACACCATCAATGCCAAGATCGGAGTAGACAACGGAAAATGTTCAAATGGATTTTTTTGGTTTATTTAATTAAAATTTCGTTTGTGTCATTACCGCGGCGTGAATATCATTGGATAAATGATTTCATCATATTGAGATGCATTCGTTTCTTCGATTGATTAAATACGTTTTAATTTCCATTTCACATTGCCTGATTTCGTGTATTGAGTCATTCTCAATTTCAGTCTGGATCGGTTTAATCGATTTCATTTAGTTTGTGAGACGCGGTGTCTGGTGACGGTCAACACAGGAGTTGGCATTGCAATACGACATAAATCCTCAACCATTGGAATCATTTGCGTGCTATCAAATACTAGATAGCTCACCATATTGAAGTGCACTGAACCAACACTCGCGGCACACACAAACACACACACATACACACACACACACACACACACACACAACAGTCCATCGATGTTATTTTTTTCAATTGGCTAATTACATCACTTGCGAAAATTTATTTATTCACCTTGGAACAGTTCGAATGAAATTGAAATCCCAACGAAAATAACCAAGCAACCGAGAACATTGGCTCACAAAAACAGAATTCAAGCACATTGTGGCTACTTTTCGCTTTTTTCACTTCTACTTACACAACCTTCGGCAGATATGCGAAGGTAGTGCACAGCATTTTTGGATGTCCAGCAAAAATAACTCAATCTACCGGCGACAAAGATTTTGTTCAACATGATTTTTCATATGGAAATTAATTTTTATTCCAATGTGAGAAGTTTTTCCGAAAAATGTGCACTTCATGAAGCGTTTGCAAAATGCACGAGCTAATATTTATGTTCCGACTTTGAAGGCGGAAAAGTTTTGATTGAATCTTCAGGCAAGCAATCTAGTCATTTTATTAAATGAGTTGTAGAGGACACCGAATTGTGAGAGTGAGTGAAAAAGAGGCAGATGGAGAAGATGGGAGGGAGGGATAGAGAGAAAGTAACCAGAATTCATATTACATAAATTACCTTTGAGAGATGGATTTTAGAGAGATGGCACAGTTCGAGCGCCGTTTAACAATATAAGTTTATATTATGTGGCCACACACACACACACACACACACACACACACACACACACACACACAC
>NW_022601432.1:6188200-6221809 GCF_009176505.1 Sitodiplosis mosellana | reverse complement strand
ACACACACACACACACACACACACACACACACACACACACACACACATACATTATTTACTTGATCTTTACATAAAACCTAGGTGCTTTTATTGATATGCGCTGTGATTATGGTGGTGTGGCTTCAGTTTTCCATGTAAAATACTTGTCTTTTTCAATACCAACCAAACGAAATGCCTTACGAAATGCTGAGATGCTCAGCAATCTTAAAACACATGTTTGATACCAACTGGCTCTTTTCGGAGTATTTATTAAAAATCAGCAGGTGGTGGTAAACCGTTTAATTCAGTGACAGAATCAGACATTTTGGACCTTTTCATAAGTTGCAATCTCTCCCATGATTACATCCGCTCTTTCGCTCTCTAGTTTAATTCTTCATAATACGCTTTTATTACATGTCTCCCCATGACTTTCAACCATTAATCATCTTTTAAAACGCTTTTATCCATAAAATATTTCGAATTAGGTTCGAAACGGCTCGAAAAAAAGGGAAGCGACTGAAGTCATTTCAAAACTTGTGAAATTTAGTCAAAAACACATTATCATTTCGCAACTTTTTTTATAGGAAAATTTCCAGGGTAGTTGTCACTAGACAAAAAAGAATTGCACCATATTTTCGATAGATAATATTGTGGCTGGATTTGGAACACTAGCCGAGGGAGCCATTGAGTGCACGAAAAGACAAAAATAGTTGATTATCGATAATAACTGGATAGAAACCGTATACATCGACTATGCTATTTTATTGACATGTGTGTTCTTGTGAATTCGCCAAATGTGTAATCAATATGTAATTGAACATGGTATAAGACAGCAATAAATCGGTTGAAAAATGATATTGAAGTTGCCAGTTTATATGCATAATGTATGATATTCGATTCGAACCTTGATACGAAAAAGAGGTGGAAAACGTGCACCCCAATCAAACACATAAGAGTATATTTTGTTTTGAATTTCATTTTCGATTTGGTGTGTTATCAGTTTTATGGGCTTGCTGGCTCATTGGTCGAGCATTTCATCAAACGATTGCGACTGCGAAGACTCAAAGTTGGTGTAGACAGTAGAGTCGTAGAAAAAGAAAAAAAACAACCGAAATCTGAGTCTGGAATGTGGCATTAACGGGATAGAGTCAAGTTAAGCATTTGCTTGTGGATTTTTTTGACATATTTATACGGTAAAATAGTGATTGATAAGGAAGCGTACAAATTCATTGTTTGAATGCTGTGTTTTTTCAAGCGAATCGAGCATCACACTTGAGACTCGTTCCTATATATATATATATATTCTGGAATGGAGAGAGTGAGTGAGAATGAGAGTGAATGCTCATGACACGCACACATTACGGGTTTTATTCCCACAAGGAAAGATCGATGTCGATAAATTATGAGAGATAAGCGTCTGTGTTTGCACAAACTCTTTCCCCCATATGAAATTCATGGGAGCACTCCTCTCTCACACCGAACCAGTATATTCGATGCTGTTAAATGAACGCCTCAAAAAATGAAGAAAAAAGAATTATGACAAAATGTACTGCGGACAAACAAAATGTTTTGACGATAAAAATTTAGTTGAGTTTATGTTCTCTCTGGTCCGACCGTATGTTCATCGGATGAAAATCCAGAGCTTTAGCGAATTATCGTGTGTGGTCTTATCTTTCTAAATCTACGACAGGAAAACCAGAAAAAAAGCTGAACTAGCTAGTATTTTGCGTGTTACAAATGCGTAACATCGTTCAATTTCTCTGCCGTGCTTTTTGTGCGATATGTGTACTATAGTGTACCTTGCATAATCCAAATACAATCGGTACGTTTCGTCGTCGTCTTCTTTTTCTTCTTTATATTGTAACAACTACCGTATTTATACACTGCATGCCGATGAGTGCATTCGACGCATGCAACGTCAAAAGAAAGCCCAAATTGCACGCAAGAGTAAACATCAAACATGCACCGACCATAATTTAGACAAAGCAGGAAATTCGATTATAAACACAAGAGTCTTCATTTATTCGATGCCTGAAAATACGGTATTTAACCTTTCCCATGACACAAGCATTTGCAAGCACATTTGGAATTTCTTTCAATTTCAGGTGTGTTTGTGTGTGCTAGTTTGGAGCTTCATTACATATTTCCATGTTGCCATGGCTTGACCTCGCCATATTTTTTTATATATATTTATTTACTTGGTGCACTTGCTGAGTTCCACTCACAATCCCCCGCTTCTCTTTCTTTCTCACTTTCAATATTCTCGTTTGTCAATCATAAAATTTACGGCAACTCTGTTGCACTGAAATGGAAATTTATTAAAATTTGCGCGCGTGTGTGTGTGTGTGTGAGAGAGAGGCAAGGAAGGGAGAGAAAGGATGTAGTGAAATAATTTTATATCAACATTGCAACTTCAATAAAACTGTGTTTTTTTGCCATCAAAAATACCATACCATTTTCATACCACAAAAATACGAGTCAGCAACATGCACTGCGAAAACGCAAATTCCAAATGAAGAATGAATCAACTCAAGTCAATGTTGATGATGAATTGATTTAAAATCTTAATTAAGACTCAACCAAATAAATATGTCGAGCGAGATGAGAAATTGAATGTAATTCCAGTGAACATGACAGCGAAAATTCGATTTTCACTGTTTTAAAAAAAATAGTTCGTTCACATGAATTCTCGATGATTTTCATCGCTGGAGTTGTTTGTTAGTGCAATTAAAAAGTAATGTTGCACCACATCGTCTGTGCGATGGGAACGGCATGTACATGTTATACTTGTACTACGAAAATTGTTTCGAGAGTGTGCGAGAACTGTGGTTTGGTGACGTTTGCGATATTTTTAGATCTTAGCTGTATGCGCTACGCCAATGCTTTCGTTCGAAATGAACGTTTCTAGGGAAATAATCAGACCCACACACACCCACCCAAACAGCGGTAAACAGTCGAAAATCGGGAAATAGAACGGTAAATCCAACGAAATGCTCATGAACTTCAATTAGTTTTCGATGGAAAAACACAATGTTAATTCGCTCTCAAATTTGCATCAATCTGCTTATGCTTAAATGTAAGCGTATTTACTTTCACTGTAAGCAAGCAATAGCATATGTCGCTACCATGTTTATCAAAACTTTTTTCATTTGAATTCCGATGAAAAAGTGTTGTCCGACGAAAAAAAAAATAACTTGAACATTTTTGCCAATTAATTGTCGTGTTGTGACAGTGAAACGAATATTCCCAGAATTTGTTCTTTTTTTTATTTCGTCGTGCAGGTATAAATATACAGCTGTGTAGTTAATGCATCATCATTGACCGTAAATATGGAGCATGGTGAAGAATTCAAAACGATGGAAATATGCTTGTCAATGTCAATTAGGCGAATTTGAATTGGCGTTTCTGCAGTGCTGTTGCAATTAATTACGTTGATTAAGTGATTAGGTCTGTGGCCACCGGCGACAATTTCAATAATTACACGCGCAATATTCACCAAGTTTTGATAAAACCTATAACATTCATCAGTCGTCATCGTAATTACTGCGCAAGGCATCTCTTTCATTCTTTCTCTTGCATTCTGTCTGTATCACTCTCGCTTTCCGCATGACCATTACTCGTCATACGCTGCGGCAGCTCGGGCAACAAATAGATTATGTGTTGCTGGTTGGTTGCTGTGTGTGTAGCCTCGTCGAAAATTTTACATTTAACAAAATATCCCCTCAATTTAAAAGCATTGCACACAGACAAAAACTAAATGAACTAACGACGATAATCCCGATTAATTGTGGACACAAAATTAAATCGTCTCGGAAAATTATGCAAATAGCTTTTAGAAGATATTCGTATTAATTTCCACCGTTCAAATATTGCAATACAAAGATTTTGATCAATTCATCTGCGGTGCGCTGTAGAGAGAGAGAGAGAGAGAGAGAGAGAGAGAGAGAGAGAGAGAGAGAGAGAGAGAGAGAGAGAGTCTATCGTTGTAAGTGTGGAAATGGTTGTGAAAATCTCATGGATTAAGTCATTTACTGAACGACTCAGTCAATATCCATTTTTTGTTGCTTGTTCATATTGAGCGTGCGCGCGAGAGAGAGAAAGAAAGAGATTGAACTGGAGTTTTAATAACGAGATTTTCCACAATCGTATGAATCAGCGAAGTTGTCGGTTCAGCCTTGCGGATGGGGAAAAGTTGTGCCGACGCACAAATTTCAAACGACCCACAGCGACTAGACACGAAAACAATAATCATAAATATGTTACATGTTTAAGCGAATCGATGCGGCTTACACCGAGGACAACATTATTACGACTAATTTTCAGTTATTGAAGACAACACAACAGCTCAGCAATATCGATGTGAAAAAATTGGACGAAAAAGAGAAGAAAATCGCTTATCGATGAAAATCATTTGAAAAATTCGTAAAAAAATAAATCTAACGAAAAATGTGAGTGTAAGCGAAAAACTTTGGTTCGTGTACAATGTTCTAACATTTTTGTTGTTATCCGCTCTCTTCCATTCAGTGTTTTTTTAGCACTACATGAAATGTAGAGCTACTAATCTGCTTCTTTTTTTTTCCTAGATACTTTTTGAGTGTTGAAACAAATTATGGTGAATTTGAATTTTATGCTCATATTTTTTATTTAATTTAAAACAGTGGCAGTAACGACAAATAAGTGCATAATATCTCAAAGCGCCAATCAAATTTTTATTATCAAATGTTGTTTAAAAATTGCATTAATTTTTCGTATAATATTTTCTGAGTCTTGACCAGATTTAAAGTGATTTTAGATTCTATGCTCATATTATTTATTTAATTTAAACCAAAGGCAGTATATTTCAAAAAAGAAATTGAACCAAGATCTTGTAATTCATTTTGTAAATAAATATATTACTTCAAAGTTACTTTGATAGTTGCATTTAGTGTGCCAAAAAATAGTTTGTTGTGAAAAAACAAAATAGATTAAGCAACTAAAAACTCAAGAACGCAGAGCGGAGCGAAGCGAAGCTCTGCGGTCTTGTTTTCTTCTCTCTTGTCTCTCTTGCACCTCTTGTCTTGCATCTTCTCAGACGCTTATCGCTATTCATTGTCTTGAATCTTTCTTTATTTCGTAATTTATTAAAATCGATCGCTCAGCATCAATTTTTCTATTTGACGAAGTTTCTTTTCATTTTTGATATGGTCAATCCCGTCCGAAATGAGTTATGATGCGATCGAATCGACCGAAGCTCAAAAAAAGAATTATTCCAATAATCCAGCGCGAAAAAAGTGATCGGTTATAGAGTGGCAGGATCCAGCCTTATAGAAAGTATGACTCATACGAAGACGTTTTACAACAAACCGGTTTTACAACAAACATGTACATTTACGCTTGATTTAGTACGAAACGACGAACTCAATCATGGTTTGGTTCGTGTTTTGAACGCGACGGCATTTTGGAGGGCCCTGTATATTTTTTTTTAAAGGGCAACCCGAGGTCGACGCAAAACACCCATTTACAAACGAAAGGCGAACGAAAGAAAGATGTAATTATAGCAGTCGTTTGTATGTGTGTATGTGTTTGTACAATGTACATGTTGCGCTCAAAAAGAGGACTTAATTCATCGAGTAATCTGTTTTGCGAGCAAAAACGTGATATGATTGTCGGCAATGGAATGTAGAGTGGAAAAGTGGTACGCATTTTACCATGTTATATCGCAGTAAATTTCTTCTTCATCATCTTTCGTTTTTTTTTTCTTCTCGATTTTGTTCTTTCGTTCGGCTCGCTTAACATCACATAAAAAGATTGATATTTCTTTTTCCATTATCATCATCTCTCTGTGTCTCTCACTCTCGTACTCTTTTACTCTTGTACTCAGTATTGGATACGCATACGTCGCGCCAGATCATTTTGTATTTTAAAACCCTAAATTACAACATAAAAATGGGAATGACATAAATAGTTGAAAGAAAACGAAGAAAATTTTGGGTTCGTTTTCTGCTGATTCTTTTCAATTACACGAAAGTATAACAACTTATCTGGTATACATGTTATAGACTCGCGCCATCATACCATCCCATTCCCAAGTGTGAGAGTTGGTGCTGCTGCTGCTACTGCTACTGCAGATACTGTTGTTCCCAATACAACCTATTATTTGAGCGCAAAGTTGTTTGTCTTTGGATCATTTTGTGTAATGGTTTGATTAAAAAGCTTCGGGCTTTTAATACTGAAAATTATACGCTTATATTATTCGCTCGCGTTTTAATATTCACACATACACGATGATATACAGGCATTTAGCAATGGCTGCCGTTGGATTCGGGGTACTTTTTGATAGCAGAAAATGGGAGAGTAGGGTGAAACATTTGAGCATTTATGCACAGAACCACATTCTAACCAACATTCATCTCGAAAAAAAAACATTTTTACAGAATTGGCGCAACACAATCGCATGAATACAAACAAATTCGCTTTACACACATTCGGCTACGCATTTCCAAATGAAAACAAGCGGCTGCTTCAGTGAGGGGGCATTAACATTTTCGATGACAATCACTTTCAATGGTTCAATGTATCAACAGTTCATGTGTGCGAGAATAACAGTTTAACTGTTTTTGTTGTGTGTGCGTGTGTGTGTGTGTGTGAACCTTAACCAAATTGCTTTTTGTTAAATCAAACGGAAATGCGACTGATGATGTATTAATCACACGGATATGTATGTTTCAGTAAATCAAAATGGATTGCCCATTTATTAGCTGCCTGATGATTTTATACACGCATATAAATAGCGCAAATCAAATGGAATGATTGAATGCAGTTGAATTGGAAGGCGTACATGAATTCACTCTGACTGACATCCAAAAAGTGATCCAAAACCAGTTTCAATTCAGTTCAATCGATATTGGCCGGAATTTTATCAATCCTGTAAAAATCATTCGGTCCCTTTGAAAATCACCAATTTCGCAGAATTCACTCAGATTACATTTTTAACGAATGCTCATTAACTAATTAAATCCAAAGACGCGAATGCATGGTGTTCAAACAACAAAAAATGTTCAAACAACAAAACGTTAGCTGCACACAGTTTTTGGAACAATGCAATCAACATCAGACGGAGTGAAAAAAAACGTAAAATCTTGCGAAAAAAGGGATGAATCGCATATTCTTATTACATTTACAATGCCACAGTACATTACCAGCCATGTAATTATTTTACGTGAATTTCGTAGTCAGCATTTAATGTGCACTTCCATGGTAAATGTTTTCCCAGTGCGAAAGAGAGGAGGGAGAGAGAGATGAAAAGCTCACGAGTTTTTCGTTTGGCTTCAGCCTCATTCAGTTCGGTAATTTTCGATGGAATCTGCATTACATCCAGGGCATTGTTTCTCTTCTGTATGTATGAGTATATGTGTGTTTCATTGGTAGTGGTGGTGCTGGGAGCAGGGGGAGCCGTATAAATAATCTTTGCGTAATCGCATTTGGTACCTCATCCCATTTGCGTTGGCTTCATATTTAGCGTGTACTTATCAATTTACTTAACCAAAAAGTGCTTTGGCATGTTCACCCAACATGTTCATTCTACCTTTCATTCTCTTCTGGCGTCTCTTTGTTCGTCGAACATTTCATCTTCCGAATGTCGGTTGAATGGTTATCGAATCGGCTGATATTGATATATAAAATGGAAGCATACCAGATCACACAAAGCAGAAAACTTTATAAGAGTTTTATGAGCAACAAATGAGTGAGTGGGAGAGAGGAAAACGAGCGCGCGCGTCTCCCTTGCACACACACACACACACAACAACAACAACTCGAACAGAAAAGTGTGTAGAAGCACGAAGAAAATAAGATTACAATCAACATCGAAATTACTTCACGTAGCATCAAACATCAATTGTGCGTATTTTGCGAAAGCATTGACGACCAACCAATGGAATGGATGGGGGCCAAAATAGTCAAGTTTTCATGCATTGCATCCAATCCATTTAACATTGAACCAAACCATACATATGAAATGTGATGGTGTACCGGTCGAGAGAAAGAGAAAGCGATGCCAAATGCAGTCATGTAAACTGATTCGTATCGTGGCGAGATGTGCAATCGTCGTATGTTCGGATATATATGTATGGCTCAATGTTTCATCGTTTATGCGCTCGTTCATTCAAGTGTTTCTCACATTAAATGTCAACAGGTATCATTTACTTACATGATACCCTCAAAAGCGAAGAAGCTTCGATGAAAATGAGCACACCGTGCTTTGTGTTTTGCTCACACTGCTATCATCTTACATTCGTTTGAATTTGCTTTGCGAATAACAGCGAAGCGACGGAACATATCCCAACAATATCAACAATTTCATTATCCGACATTTCCTTCATTCACAATCTGAATTTCAGATTGAAAGAATTTCATTTTGACAAGCGCACGCGGGCAAAAGAAAAGCGGCACCAACTATCTTTCTCTCTCTCTCTCTCATACATTGCCATTGGCACACCCTGTTCGAAAGTTTGGTCTCGTCTCGCTTACAATGTTATCGGCATAAATAAGCCAGACTGGCTTGAAAAAATACAAATGCACTCCCGTGCCGGGTCTCTCACTCTCAGTCGTCGTTGTCGTTGTCGTTGTCGTCGGTCATGAGAATAGAAAAAGCCAGAAGCAAAAATTATTTCAGCACCCTGCACCTGAACATAAATCTACCATCCACCATGTAATAATACGGTTCCAGTCCTTTTTTAAAACTCATATCATGCGACAGCACAAGCACAAAGAGAAAGAGATAGAGGGAGAGAAAGAGCGATAGCGAGGAACAAATGCCATTCGTGTATATTTTATGTGTAACGTGTGCACAATGTATATTTCACATGGGTAGGACAAACGAATTCGGCTACATGCCAACTTTTCCTACATTTGAATTTCACTTTGAATGTGTGTGTGTGTGTCTCTTGCTGTTTTGATTGTACATGTTTTTTGTTTGCTTTCAAAACGAGAGTAAAGAATGAAAGAAATAAGAAGAAAAAAAAGACATTCACCCAAACAAAGTTGAATGTTGAAGGTAGCTGGCAAAAGGATCTGCGCATATAATCAAATTCTAATCATCTGAACAAAACATACGGTTGTAATAAGAGGCCCAGAGACCTCATTTGGTTCATTGAAAAATGATATATGTATGAACCTCGTCTCTTTAACTCCCTCTCACTACCCTATTCCCCTGGCATTAGTCTCATTAATAATGTGATTTTCATTTGCTATACGCAAATGAAGTAAATTAAATGAGTGGAAATGAAGATATGAATGTGGCATTTAAAAGATTTTTCTGGTGAAAACCCTTCTTTGTAGTTTCGTTGCTTTCAACTTTTTTTTAAATGACATTTTCATACACTAGTCGACACTACACACGCAGAACTTTCATAGTACTGAATGTAATAAATCGAAGAGCCCCGAGAAAGAAGTCTAAAGAGATGAAGTGAATTTTATTAAAAATCGCACATGGCAAGCAGCGAATTGGATTTCAAATGGGTTTCTCGATTTCTATGTATGTATTTGTGTGGGGAACTTTTATTCCATTCTTGAAACTCGTTGCAATGGGAGAAAGCACGAGCAAACATTTTGCAATATTGATATATAATTCCATAGAAAACTTATTTTAAAACGAGCAAGAGAGAGAGAGAAAGAGAGAGAGAAGGAAGCAAAAAGTTTCACTGTGTCGCTTTTGCAGTGTCGTGTGCCGCGCTTTCTTCGAATTCAAACAGAAAACAAATCTCAGGAGTGGAATGCAAATGAAGTTTTTTTTCCATCCTCTTGCTTTATAACTTGTTGCTGGACGGTAGTTACTTATTCACAAGGGCTTTTTTGTGCCATGTTCGTCATCTCGATTTATTTCGTTTGCGATTTGCCCATTGTGTTTGGGCTGGCTGGCGATGTTCCAACGGGATCTCAAATCGGGTGGAAAATTTGAGAAAACAAACATTACAGCACATAAAAGCGCTGCGTGACATGTATGCTTGAAAACATTGAAACTCGACCGAATTTTTCACGTTTTCTTTTCACGTTATTGAATCCATTGGAGGGTAGCTTGGGAAATGTCCCAATGTGAATTGCACAAAATACACACACAAACATACACACCGTATCACTTACACTGTTAGTGTTCCCCCCCATCACGTAGGGTATTGCACTAACCGAGTAAAATTGTTTGCTCTTGCAATCATTTGATGACGAGGAACAAAGTGCTAAATGAGATTTTGTCGTTCCATACCAAAAATCAAAAGCCACTTTGTTCAAGCAAGAATTAGTTAGTTTTGGCATGTGTATATTGGAATGGGGTGTGAGTGGTCTCACATATCAAAATTGATGAATCATCATACTGCTCATATGATTCGATCACACAAAATACGCTGTGGATTCGGAATTTTTCGATGTCATGTACCAGTAACAACGATAGCATAACTGAAAATCAATATGAATTGAACAAGTGTACATATATCTGGTGCGTGTGTGCATGTATGCTTTTGAATGGGAATCGCATTATGGGATGAAGGTAAAATTACGTCAAGTGTAACCATTTGTACGATGAGAGACATTATGATCTGGCAGTGGTATGCAATCGAGTGCAAACACGTTTTGGGACTGAATGAATATATATTATATATATTTTGAATGCGATTTCCACGTCGTAGGCCATTTTGGTTGATAGCATTACGACGAGTGAGCTAGAATGTGAGAGTGTGTTTGTAAATTTATTACGTGATAAAGCCACATTTTGGTAGTAACACACCCATTTGCTGATGAATACTACTACAATGACGATGAGGACGGTAGTGTTGATGGTAGTGTTATAGAAGCTAAGAAATACCTCTAATTTAGAATCCTTTTATAATGGTTTATTTTTAATACGAAATTCCCACGTGAACATTGTTCACTGAACAACATCTTGGTGGTGCAACAAAACCAATGAAATTTACCTCCGATTGTCGTCATAAAAGAATTATTATCAATATTCCTGCGGTGGATATAAACTTGAAATGAAGCTAAATGAGTTCAATTATGGAATTCGAATAATATCCGAACCGCAGTGGATGCATGAAAAACGGAAAGAATCCCATACAAAAACGCAATAACAAATATTCTCTTCCATTCGTGTGATCGTTGCATTCAATGTTGATGATAATAATAATAAAATTGATATGACCGGTTGCAAAAGTAAACACTGATATTCATGTATGCCCATTTGGATATACGATTGTGCGCTGAATATTTAAATGCCTTTACATGGTAAAGGCGTAAATCCCTGAGATTTAATCATTCGCCATTCACATCTCTAGAAGATGTTGTAACAAAATATGTGGTTGAGTCATTAGCCTATAGCACATAGCCCATAGAGCATACATCGATTGTGAGACATACACACATATATACACATAAACACATACACACGCACAAAATTAATGCTACCACAATTTACCTCTGTGTGTCAGTATTCATTCGCCTCACGGTATATGAGAGTGAAACGGAAGTGGGCACTTAAATTGAGCAAGCACGTAAGCCCATAACGAGTGGTTCCTAATGAAAAGGATTGTAAGAACTAATTGCACTGCAATCGTCTCGATACACAATCAATGTTGGTTGCGGTTAAAACCCATTTTACCGTATCATAATATTGAAATCACCAGCCATCGATTTGTATACCGATCAAATGGGAGTACTTTACAGTTTCAAGCGACTTCATACTAGGGATATTGCTATTTTATGCCTTTAACCACATAGCGAATCAATTTCATTTTGCTATCTTCCATTTCTTTCGCACATTGACGATGTGCTTGGATATTTTTGTGTGGCGATTTTTAATGATCATAATAAATCAGAAATATGCCGAAGGGAATTCATTTAATCGGTTAAATTAAATGCGCGAAATCTGAACAAAGAAAAAACTCACCCTTTCGATGTTTCAACGTTATTTTCCGGACTTTCATTGACGTCGGACTCATTTCGATATTACATTTGATCGCTTCTCCTGCTTTGCACAAATGAATTTTCATTCGTTTCCACTTTCAATCATTTTTGTTTCCTTTATTGTCGATAAATGTGCTCTTATCATTAATTGGCACATACAGAATTGATGATTAAAATTAAATCAGCTACGGCGATGGGATATTAAATATAGGCCACAGCAATAATTGAAGTGCGAATCGTTTTCAATTGGATGCGTACAATTTTCGCCACTTTCATTTATTCACGAAAATCAACTTTCAAAGATTTTGATTTCAAACGGAATGGCGTTGTTTTTATTCTTTGAAGTTGTTGTTGCTGTTATCGTTATCAAACCAATTCGACGGAAACATATTTTCCGAATTCGAAATCAAAGTAAACACTTTTTTATCCCCTCCGGTTTTCATTTATAAGGAATTCAATCCTTCATCAAATTTTCTGCAATGCGTACGCCTTCAAACTCGATTCTACGTAGAGTTTGCACGGTGTTTGATACGCGAAAAAAAACAAACACATAGAAAGAAATGCAGTTGTAAATACGATTTATAAAGAATCAGCACTGCGACTGACACGTATAACCAGAAATACACATCCGAACGTCTAGCACGAGCGGTAAAATTGGTAGTTGATTCTATTCGAATTTGTCATCAATATTATTATTTGAAACTCGCCATGGAATTTTGAAAATGTTGACCCCAACACAACCCACATCTGCGTATGCATTCGAGTTGCAAGCGCAACTGCTACGATGCGGTAATAATAGATTTTTCACGGTAATGAGGTTTCAGTTGCTGGTTTATTTTGTTCCCATTCTCTTTTTTTTCTTCTGACCATCCATTGTGATTGTGAATATGGAAATAACGCAAAACAGGATTTTTTTCCCTGTTTCATGTAGTACAAAAAAAAAGATAGGTACAGCGTAGAATACAACATATTGAGCATAGAATACAATATATTGGGGCAGATGAATGGCAGAAAAAGAATAACGAACAAAAAATCACGAGCGGAAATCCATGCAATATTTAATTTTATAAAACCCCATTAGGAAGAGTGTATTTGCAACGACGGCCGCTATCGGATCATGTGTTCGATATTGGAAATGGGTTGAATGCACGGTATGCAAAATTTGCAATATTAAATTGTTATTATGGGTTATAACTATTTTATGATCCTTGAACTATACATTTATCGAATATATCAAATGCGTTTGTGTACATACAATCACTTGAATACAGCAAGAGAGGGTGATAGAGAGAGAGCGCGGAATGAAGTGACGAAGTATAAAAAGTCTCTCTCTAATGCACACATCAATACTGCGAGATTCGATTGTCAGGGCAAAATGAATGCGAAATTATCAAATGGTAAAATTTATAGCTTAGTTTTCGTATTTTTTTTTTCTCTATTTCGCTTTTGTTCACATGTGAAACGACTGAAAGCTTCTGGCTTCTGCGTCGCACACACCTCATTTCATGTGACAATCCATGAGACGAGTGCAGCGTATGCTACCTTTTCTTTTAATGGCACTGTAGCACATTGCAAAATAAATCTTACATACTTGAAATGAAAAACGAAAATTATGTTCCACTGTGGCCCGCCACATACTCGCTCTCCTACACACAATCATTTACCCACTCGCACACAAAGTGTACACATTTTATTCAAGTGTGCTCATGCTTTAGTGTTTCTAAATCGATTCCATTACGCATAACATGCATAACAACTATTTGAACGATGCTACGCGAGAGCATCGTCGGAATACATACATATATATATATATACACTCTTGGACAAAATTGAGAGTACAACCTCGAAAAAATTTTACCAATGATTATTTCATGAACGTAATTAGTTTTTATTATTCAAACATTTGAACCCGTGAGCATAAAAACAACGTATTGACTCTTCGCCGATGAATACGAAACGCAAAAAAATCGCCGAACAAAGTGAAACACCAATCTGTTATTGGATCAATATGAAACATGAAATCGTTGGCCACTATTTTATTTACGTTGCGCTTTGTTTCGAAGCGCGGCAAGTGTTTCATTTTGTTCCAGTAACAGAACGTTGTATCACTTTGTTCGGCGACGCGCTCAATGTACTGTTTTGAAAAAATATGCATGATTTGATACAGTTTTGTGCGAGTGCAACATAAATTCTGTTCGCTTGAAAGTGAATCGTGAAATATCGGCTGACTATAGAAATTGTGTTTCACTTTAATTGAAACAAAAATGTTTGATACACTTTTGAGTCCATTGTTATGATGATTCATTTTAATGGTGGTTTTGGTCGTGAGATGTCTATGAAGTGAAAATTAACTGATAAGGAGTGCGAATTTCGATGTGCCGATAACACCAATAGAGCAGAAAAAAATACTATATGAAAATCGAAAAAAAATTTAAACTTTTTTTTTCGACTGTTGCCTATTTCGGATCGTCTACATGGGAAGTTTGTATGAAATCCTCGGAACGCGGGTTCACGCCGCTGTGAATACATTGGTTTATATAGTGAAATCTATACATGGCCAAAACACGGACGCACAACACCCATTCTATTTCGCTCACACTTACGTGCAATTTTTACCCATATAACAAAGTAGTCTGCTTTACTGTTAAAAAGATGTGCGCAGTAAAGAAACAAGAACGTACATGTTTCAGCAACGTTGAAGTGCACGTAAGTGTGAGCGAAATAGAATGGGTGTTGTGTTAAAATGAATCATCATACCAATGGACTCAAAACTGTATCAAATCATGCATATTTATCCAAAACAGTACATTGAGCGCGTCGCCGAACAAAGTGATACAACGTTCTGTTACTGGAACAAAATGAAACACTTGCCGCGCTTCGAAACAAAGCGCAACGTAAATAAAATAGTGGCCAACGATTTCATGTTTCATATTGATCCAATAACAGATTGGTGTTTCACTTTGTTCGGCGATTTTTTTGCGTTTCGTATTCATCGACGAAGAGTCAATACGTTGTTTTTATGCTCACGGGTTCATTTGTTCTATTTATTGCAAAATAATGTGAACTAACAGAATCTAGAGGAATTTTAGAGAATATTTCTGAATTTCGTGATTTTTTCTCAAAACTGTAGACCGATGTCAAATTAGCATTGGACAAAATTGAGAGGACAGTTCGTTACTTATTTATATAAATGGACCAACTTCCATGACAATTGAAAACTAGAGACACAGCTTCATGCACAGGCTCGCGAAGATTCGAAATACTGCATATGGCCAGCTCCACCGAACCGTTGTTTGAGAAATGGAGGCGGTCAAACTTTTTCTTATCATATTTCACTTCTGTCATCTTCAACACATACGAATATTTATTGAACCAAGAAAGATATTGAAGCATAGTAATGTCAAATATTTGGTGTCATTTCGATAGCAGCTGTCATACTTTCACGGCTGTATCTCTTGAAGTACTTGGAATATTTGGTCGGTTATTATTGCATTTTGTTGATTTAATTTCAATCTTTCAAATGCCGTCTACTATGCTTCAATATCTTTCTTGGTTCAATAAATATTCGTATGTGTTGAAGATGACAGAAGTGAAATATGATAAAAAAGTTTGACTGCCTCCATTTCTCAAACAACGGTTCGGTGGAGCAGGCCATATGCAGTATTTCGAATCTTCGCGAGCCTGTGCATGAAGCTGTGTCTCTAGTTTTCAATTGTCATGGAAGTTGGTCCATTTATATAAATATGTAACGAACTGTCCTCTCAATTTTGTACAATGCTTATTTGACATCGGTCTACATTTTTCAGAAAAAATCACGAAATTCAAAAATATTCACTAAAATTCCTCTAGATTCTGTTAGTTCACATTATTTTTCAATAAATAGAACAAATGTTTGAATAATAAAAACTAATTACGTTCATGAAATAATCATTGGTAAATTTTTTTCGAGGTTGTCCTCTCAATTTTGTCCAAGAGTGTATATATATGTATGTAGATCAGCTGAAGCATCCTACCGAATGTAATTAGTTTTGGCAGCTAAAATTGCAACATTTTACTTACAATTAATTTTAAATTAAATGTACTCATGCCGTTAGTCCCGAAGCAATTTCGAAGCGAGTCGTTAGGTGGTATTAATAAAACCATTAATACAATTTTTATGTACTAATTTTACGCAATATTTCCTTGAGCTGCCGATTTGTATCTGCATCACCACAATACTTTTTTTCTTCCGCTCTCCCTCCCTCCCTCTCTCTCTCTCTCTCTCTCTCTCTCGCTCTCTCTATCGCTCACTCGTTAATCTCAACTATGTACCATCTACTTGCTCATCGATCCAACGCTCGAAGTGCAATTTATGCGCTAAATATTCAAAAATGTGAAGAAAAAAAAATATGTGGAGAAGGTTATAGCACTCTGTCCATCTGTATCATGTTAATTATGGTCATTTTTCTCTCTCCCTCCTTTCCTGGAATATACACAATGTTGGTTCCATTCGTGAAAATGACTGTGAAAAACTCGAGCCCATCACAAGAATGATAGCGGCGAAGAAAGAAAAACCATTCGCTGGACTCGTATTCTTTTTCGAAATAAATCAAATATTTGGATGGTTTGAAAAATGAAATGTGCTAACGTAATGGGTTACATTCACAATGAAGTATTGGTGCTATCGATTATGGACGATCCCATGCTATCCCGATAGTTAGCAACAAGAGTCAAGCAAATATTCGCAAATTCAATTTTGCAGCTCTCCAAACCCGATCATATGACTTTGGTTGAACATGTACATACACATACACGCCCGCTTCAATAAATTCCTCGCACACTCAAAACCATTTTTAAGATAAATAAACGTTGAAAATATGATGGATTTTTTTTGCGGCAAACCGTATATGGCATTATAAATTTCGTTTTGAAATGTACGGTCATAGTGAATGTGAGTCGAACATCGTAGAATGCGGATGTTTGTGGCATATTGCTTGGTATTCGAATAATCCATGCTGTATCCGCATGTTTGTTGATTAATAAACATTAATATTATGATTATAAGTTCATAACATTCATATCGCTTCCAGTTCATGTGGTTTATAAGCATTAATGCACATTAAATGCTTATTCATAAAGCTTATGTCACTTGCATACAGAACTCTGTATGTGTGGGTGAGAGATATTTCGTGTAGCTTCGACATGGAAGGGCATGCGAATGATTCACTTGAGAAAATGTGTGGTAAGAAAGACGAGAAAAAGAAACTCGTCAAAACGCATCTAGTTGAAGCGAAGAAGAGGGGAACGAGCGAGACAGAGAGGGTATATAAACAAAAGCTGACGCAACAATAATACTGTTTGTGTTGTTGAGCGATGACATCAAATAGTAAATCTCGGCTGTTGATTCATCGAGCGATAAGCGCGTGTGTCTCTTCTCCGTGGAGAGTGAAAGCAAAAAAATACCATACACGCTTAACATCTACATCCTAGCCAAATCCATGCGCATAGAAAATGCAAATGATATAAAAAGGAAATTGTTACGACTTGTCATTATTTATAATTTAATGGATTTGAGCCTTGAGATGAGTTTGGAGCGCCCACAATAACATGAAGTGGTCTTGAGTAAATAGGTTGCAAAAAATTGCGGCAATTGCAACGACAGCAGGAGCAAACTTCATGAAGAAAAAATCTTTCCTTTCTCTCTCTCTCTCTCTCTCTCTCCCTCTATTTCTTGACATGACAAACTTGTGTTCCGGTTTAAGTCGATGTGTCAAGTTTGCGTTGTCTTTATTTACTGCAAAAGTCGAATTTTAGTGTCATTTTATTTGTTGCAAGAAAAACAACGACATATAAAACAAAGACCAAGGCATAAATTCACGTTTATTACATGCTACATCATTTTCCGACAAAATTGCTAGCTTCGAAGACATGAGCGCGCATTTTTATTGGGCCAACTCATGTCCATAATTAAAAACTATAGGCGAAACAAGTCAGTTTAGCCAGTCAGCTATAGCCAGCCAACGAGCACAATAAAACACAATTGATTTGATATTGTTGTTGAAATGTTGCGTTTTTATGTTGTTGGTCTCTCTATATTTCGGCCATTGTGTCTCAAGTTGATAAATGAGCATATTAAATTCACGTTTTCAGCTAATAAACATTTTTTCCTTTCGGAAAATTAATTTCGCAGAAATTGTTTGGCTCCTGAAAACGAAAAGTAGAGCAAATAGACAAAACGAAAATCGCCGCTCGAAAAAAAATTTGAGCCAACTGGAAATGGAAATGCCTGGTTTCTATTTATTAAATTAGATTCGTCCTCCACGTACACACACACACACACACACACACAGACAAGCATTGTCAAAAAGTTTCCTACCCGAGAAATGGCATTAATTTTCAATCTCTAAGAAGTATAATGTCGCCGATACCACCTCCACCGTTGTTGCTCTTCATATTCCAAAAATTACCCTTTCCAACTTTTGTGTGACGATGTATTTCAATTTCGGTTTGTATATCATGGTCCTGAGATTGTTGATACTTAATATTGCCCTTCACTTCTGTTCCAAAAGCAAGGCAAAATGTAATCGCGATCTCTCACCAGTCTCGGCGATTGAGTCAACACAACAACAACGGGCGTCTCTTTCGTTCGGCGTGTTCGCATCGTAAACATTCCAACTCCAAAAGCCTTTGAATTAGCAAAAATAGAAACAAGTTTATTTTCAGCCCGTTTTGTTGCTCAATTTGGAGGGGGAAGTGGCACGTTTGAATTTCTTGCGCTTTTTTTCTCGTCTCTCTCTCTCTTTTTTTTTTCTCTCGTCTTCTCTTAAAAATACGCAACGCGGCGGGGCAAGAACAGAAAATGGACGTTAAATAAATAAATATTTGATATTTACTATTCTTGTCAGTGTTCGTTCGTTCTATTCGTTTCTCGGGATTTTCTTCTTTCTTTCTTCGTTCGATGCCCTTTTTGTGTTTACCGTCATATACATCACGTTCGGAGTTGTTCGTTCCATTCATTTCGAATATAAATATATGTTGTCTACATCATTCGAGCTCAATGCAAACATTTTCAGATTGGCTAATCCTTTGTTGTCTACGTTCAAATAGAAGTGAAAAAAAAAGAATAAGAATAGAGATATTTTGAGCAACAAAAGGGAATCATTTCGCCAAAACATGCCTTTATGTTTTCTCCACTTCGAATGAAACGGTTACCAGTTAAATTTATGTGGACAATACTGTTGCTATTACCTACTTATTTCTTCTTCGTCGTCGGCTCCTTTAACATTGAGAATCTTTTATTCTGGTATCGTGCATTCTCTCTCTCTCTCTCTCTCTCTCTCTCTCTCTCTCTCTCTACAAATACGATCAAATCCGAAGCTGACTTTGGTATGAAGCGCACGGAATTAATTCAATCAACTATTAAAAACGTTGATAGCTCATTTTCTACGGAACGACGAATGTGTTCAATTATAACTGTGATCCAAGCATATCGCTTGATGGTGGTGGTCGAAAGGAGTGGTGCCGAATGGAACAACTCAACAATAATATAACGAGATGTATTTTTGTTTAAAGAATAAACACGAGAAATGTTTCGATGGCGACGATGACAAGCGATGAACAGACGCATTGCAAGATCGATATCGAATCGGATTTTAATTCAAAATTAATGCCAATATTAATATCTCAGATCGACATTTATAACGGTCCATTTGAACATAAAACACACAGTTTCTCCGGTTTATCTAGCTATTAGTATGACAAACTACATTCATGGTATTTGCCCAAAAGATGTAAAATCTAAAGTGGCTCGTCATCGTGCTAAATGCCAACACTTAACCAGAGGGAAACCAAAACCGAAGCAGGGACACACAGGGCTGTGTGCCCATGACTATTGCATCAAATCAATTTTATTTTATGTGTGTGTGTTTCGCTAGGGGCGACCAGAGAGAGATGGTTCGCGTTAATTTCAGGTCGGTCTCGTGATTTCTTTTTCTTTCCTTTTTTTACGTCTTTTTTTGTTATTACAATAAATTCAACGTTGTTGTGTCGGTTCGAAATGTTCGCATTATCGCCATGTGAATGGTTCCGCATATAAAGAAAAATTTATAATGGAAAAAGGTATTCCGGTTATCTAGTTTTTTTCTCTCTCCTTCTCTCTCTCTCTCTCTTTCTCTCTCTCTCTCTCTCTCTCTCTCTCTCTCTCTCTCTCTGTTCCTTTCCACGTCATTTTACCTCTTCAGAGAGACAATCAACAGTCGTTACCGAAAATGAAATATAATCATCACAAATATTGCATGATTTCTTGAAAACGTGTTTCACTCTCATCGTCTCGCTACTTCTACCGATTTCTTTTCAAACTAGATAATGGGCCAATCATACACTTGAATGGCGTTCGTTGAATACAAATTTAACTCCAAACAATATAACCGAAAATTTATAAACCAAGCGGTCAAGTCGACGAAAATATAGAACCAATTTGAGTAAAACAAGAAGGAAATAAAAAGCACGCTCCCCGTGTTTGATGAAGGGAATAGCGTGTTTCTGCAACGCAAAGCGTACCCAGAACGATGATTAAATATTCAATGTGTCAACAACAGTAATTTTGACTTCGACATTTTGAATAATCGAATCTAGAAATGTTTCAATTTTCGAAACGAATCACAGACACAACGGAAAAAATCATAACGAATTCTCTCATTGTGTTTGCGAATGAAATTATAGCTCATTTTGGACAATCTCATTTTGCTATCCATTCAATCATTCATTCATCCATTTATTCGGTGAATAAAAATGCGCTGCCTACTTCTTTGGCAGCGCATCCGTAATTCGAAGCTTTGGAATTTTCTTTTTCCGATGCTGTGCTCTTTCCAATTCAATTTCATTGGATCAACTCAAAAGAAGGAATATGTTTGCAACAGAAATGGATTGTGATCAGCATTGCTGCATTGTTATTAAGTGAGTGCGCCCTTCACACCCACACATTCACAGAAACACTTTTCTTTTTAATTTTTACGGTAAAAATGTGTCCCACATTTCCACTCACTGTGTAGATATGAAAAAAAAGTTTGAGTTAACAACATTGCTAACCTAATATCTTTTTTCACCTTTAAGTAATTCACTGCGTTTTTCGTTCAGTTTTTTTTTCCGGATATTTTCTGGAAGTAAAATTCGAAGCAATTCGCTTTGAGTTAATTTCGAGCTTTTTTTTTCTCATGTGCGAAAGATCATGTCTTTCTTTCATCATGATTAACTGAAAGCATAATTTTTAGCGTATAAAGGCTAAGGCGATCAACCGACTTCAAATCTGGGTGCGAGAACCATTCACTTAGCAAAAATTATTTCATGAAAAACGAGAAAAAAGCGTATAGCCAAAGTATAAATAAGTTAGATGTGGACGTGGGCACAGTAAAAAGGTGGTTGTGAACCATCGGCGGCGGGGTGCTTCGTCGTACTTTTTTGGGGAATAACCGAAAGCTGGAATTTAACTGAAAATTACACAGATGTTGTGGTCGTCGCTCTTTTTTGCTCTCGCATTTTTTCACTTATTACATTTTCTATGACAAAATTTGTATTGAAATACGAATTGAAATGTGTTTCAGTTTTTGCCTTTTATAAAAAAAAACCGTCATAGAGAATGAGAGAGAGAGAGAGAGAGAGATAGAGTAAAGTGCTAGAATCGTATCGATAATCGGGAGTAAAAGAAAGGGAAGAAAACTGACTAATGATTTTTTCCCTCTTTTGTCACTAGAACGAAAAGCAATAAAGTGTTTTACACAGTAAATTGAGAGTCATTTTTCTCTGCTGAATGTGAAACAAGCACATTTGAAGACAGTTTGGAATGTGGCAAAAAAGTAAAAGGGAACACAACAAACATTGGCACATGATTTAAAGTGGATCGGTAAATTTTACTTGATCCTGCATGTCCAGAGATAATCATGGTTTTGAATTCTAGGGAGGGGGGTGTAGATTGCATTTTGTTGGTTTTCGAAAGGAGGGGGGGTGTCGATACTTGAATACAAAAAAAGAAAATTCACGGAATATTGGGATCAACTTTATTTTATGTTTAAATGTAAAATGAAAACTCGAATATAATAGATATTTGGGCTCAATTTGAACCCATGAGCATCAAAACGAATTACAAAAAAAATCGCCGATCAAAACGTAACATAGATTTTTCGGCGTAACATACCAGTGTAAAATTTGTTCCGAATTGAACGAATAATAAATGGGTGTTTCGCTTTGTTCGGCGACGTTTTTATAAGTCATTTTTATGCGCACGGGTTCATTTGTCTCATTTTCTATTGAGCAACACGAATACAGGTTCAGAAAAAAATGTTTAAAAAATGGTGCTCTTCAGCAGATAGGTACCTTCTTTTTTGTTCGGCGTTTTCTTCTTCTAATTTCTTTTTTTTTAGTTTTAATGTTTTGGGTTTTGGTTTGAATTTTTTAGTCTAACAAAGATGAAAAAAGACGTGACAGAAACTGTAATAAACAATAACAAGAAGAACAACAATAGATCAAGTACACATTCCTAGAATTATGAGTGTTTAGTTTGATCAACAGTAACAAGAAGAAGAACAGAAAACACCACAGCTGCATAGCAAAATGCTCATAATTTTTTAGTTGTTCCTATAAAATCAATCATTCCGATAAAAAAAAACAATTCACTTGCATACAAAAAATTTGCGACGTTTGTTCGAAACATTCCTATCATTTTCCCATATTGTATACACCATATTGTATAAAAAAAAGTATGTTCTATTTTTGTACTTCTTTTTTGCCATAAAATCTGTATTTAACGCTTAGAATGACAAGGATTGTGAAGAAAATTGCATAAATTTGTTTCAAAAGTTGATTTCTTATATTATTTTTTTTGCGCTTTTTCAAAATATTTACCCGCGGGTGGGTAAATCTTAAAAATTTCTTCCAGGAGGAGGGTAAAACCGTAAAACCCCCCATCGAGCACCTCTGTGCATATCGCAAAAAAATCGGACAAGAAAATGATAAATCAAATATAGAAATGCGGAAAATACGAGGAGGAAATCACTCAAAAATAATTTCTATTTGACAAGTAGTTTTTAGGTAATTCGTTGAACAAAAAGTAATTTTGAATGTAGTTTTTCGACTAAAAATTACTACAAATTACTTTTTATTCGATAAATGACTTTTCTCTTAGGAATTACTTGTCAAAAATATATTTTTCTATGATAAAAAGTAATTTGTAATTTTCTTCGAAAAAGTAATAGTGAAAGTAATTTGTGAACCGAAAAAGTAATTTTCTAAAGTGATTTTCCCCTCGGGAAAATATGGAATGAAACGAAATGTTCCCGATATTTCTATTTCCCATTTGGAAATGTATAAGTAGCGAAAAAAGCTGCGGCGATGATATAACACAAAAATGAAAAACGCGTGCCACGCGCACACGAAATCGTGTTTGCTTTGTTTGACTTAATGCCTATCCCGAGATTCAGGTAAAGAGGTTCAGGACGTTCCATCTAACTCCTCTTGAAGCTCTCGTGTTCGCAGCGCGGAGAAAACGCCCTTGTTTCTCGCTGCGGTTTTCGTTGTAAACTTGTCTATTTCACTGTACAGTCTTTTCTTTTTTCTTTTCGATGTTTGAATATCAGCATTACCATTACTGTCACAACGTTTTAGCATACAAATCGTGATGAATCGTCACTGTCGCATCGAATTCAATTCATCAAAACGCACAGCCACATACTGAATTTTCAAGAAGTAAAAAAAAACACTCCACCGAAACCAACGATGGATTGGAATCAAGAAGAAGAGATAGATAGTGTGAGAAAGAGATAGCGAACAAGCAATCGAGCAATTGAAACAAAAGGCAGAAAAATTCAATGGAACATTTGTTCAGTCAAAAGATTTGGTTCAGGCATTGATGCTAACATGCTCTCGAGCATTATGTATTTTTCTTCTTCTCTCGTTCCATCCTCTTGTATTAATCCAGCTTAAAGCGGTGAACAAACAATGCAGAATGATCTAGTACATCATTGAAAAAACATCAACAATACATTACCAAAACGTTCACGCAGTCTGAGCACATCAAAATCACGGATGTATTCCGTTTATACGTGGATTTATGCATATTATTTCCAATTCAAATTTACAATCGACTCCGTTGTCAATGGCGAAAAATGTATTTATGTGTGCGTTTTTTTTCTTCTCTCTTCAGTTCATTCTTTTTTTTCCCCGAATGCACTAGCTTTCTTCGGTTCGCATCGATTCAGCACAGTGTGCTGAGCACAACGCTATTTCATTGTGGCGTTCGGATTTTGTCTATCCGAGTCTCTGTGTCATCGTGTCAATGTTTATTATAGGCAAGGTAACCATTTGACAACATTCACAGCTAAACAAAACAAAGCAGAATTTCTTTTTTGAAGATTGTAGAAGAGAGCGGAATGTGAATGAAAAGTTTTTTACTAAATGCATGAGCCATTCGCTCTAGCTTAAGGTGATTCAACAAAACAATCGATTGTTGAGAATAGATTACGTGTGTAATGCGTTTAGTGTATACGTGATGTGTTGATAAAATCAACAGAAATTGAAGAAAAAAAGAAGAAATCATCGCCGCTGCTGCAGAACGAAAGCGAATCTCAATGGGACAAAGTCAATGGTTGATGGCAGAGAAAAACGACGTATAGAATGAAATGCAATTAAAGGAAATACTTTAAGCGTTTAATGCTTACAGCAATGAAGGAAATTGAATGACGGCACAGTTAAATCTCTGAGGCTCTCTTGCTTTTACCGTTCCATCAACAAAGCGTAGACGATTAAGAAGAGAGAAAAAAAGAACTCAAACCGTTGAATATCGTCTTTCGATTGGTTTTGCATTGTTTGTTTAGATTAAGCGATTTTTCCACGTTTCGTTACAAAGGAAGCGCAATTTTGATTCATTAATGAGTGTGTTCGCATTTTTGATGCGATAGACTTTTCAACAGTGAGAGAGCGAGCGAGAGAGAGAGAGAGAAAACCACGAACAGAGACACAGTGACATTCAAAGTGCTTTTCATAAAATTCTAACGGTGTCTTAATTTGTTGATACGGTAGCAATCCCTAAAAGCGTCGTGCACTTCACAATAAAGTAAATATTGCAGAAAATTCCAATTGTCTTCGAATTTTTAATGCATTCTGCCAATGTAGGTAACGTGAATGCTTGAAACTACTGAATTGATAACAACGAATCAATCTCATGATGGATTTTTTCTCCCACTTTATGTGCTCAGCACACACCTTCTTTTTTAAGACTTCGATTTCTTCTTTCTACGATTTATAAGTCAAAAAGATATCACACAAAAAGTACGTAATAAAAGTTCACAATGTCATGAGATGGCAAAGCAAGGCAAACAAACCCTTGCAAATGTTGCACATTTCATAGACAAAGTTGTTAAGCTCACATCATTCTGCTACATTCTTTTTGAAAACTTTTTCAATTTATTAGTGTTGCAACGGAGTCACTCTGGACGATTTCAACAATTGTCAAGTGTATTACAAATTCTATACTGTATTTATCGCGCTCTCACTTAATTTTTACTCACTCACTGATGTGACATTCAATTTCTCTGCTTTGCATTTCTCGTGCAGTTTAGAAAAGAATAATCACATTGTATGTATATTAAATTTCATAAAATGTTATTTGTGAACGAAGCAAAATGCTGTTGCCACACGGTTATTAAATGTTGGATTGTCCATATAATTATTATTTTCGTTGTTGAACGGAGCGCCGTTTAGTTTTGATTTCAAATTTAAAGTGATGTCAATTCGTGTTGGAGTGTGTTTTTATGCACCGAAAAAGCAATCATTGATTTTAAATGTGCGCCATTTCAAACCAGTGTAGGCTGTTCTGTTGTAATTAATTCTGTGACCCAAAATCAAAAAAAGCGCGTATTTTGATTACCGGCATCGGTACATTGTGTGCGTGTGTGAGTGTGTGTTTGAGGGGCAAATGTACGTGTACAGCCATTAGAGTGTTTGTGCAAATATTGGGCTCACTTTCTCTCTACCTTTCGATTGCAAAGAGAGTGTTCATCATTGCATTTGGTATCAATAAAAGTTTTGATTATTATTCCGTGAAATGTGACATTCTCATGAAATCTTCCAAACACTGTGTTTAAGCTCGGATAAAGTAAGAAGGAAAAATGCTTAAACCATTGTTTTTCGTGCTTTAGTTTCGAACGAAAAAGTAGTGATTTGCATTGAAATGCATTTAATTGTGAACGAATAACATCGATTATGTTGTACTTTATGATCAAAATAATCAATATGTTCCTACCCAGTATATGATCTGCCCACGTGGATTCCACAGTCTACACCGTTTGCGTAACAACCATATATTGTGGTTGAATTCGAAAATCAAGGCGTTGTGCTTAGTCATCTTGCGTGCTTTCACCACATTTATAATCATTATGCTTGATATCCTCTGCATGGTTTTTTTTCACTTCGCTTGTTGTTATTGTTGTCGTTGTTGCTATTGTCCACTCTCTTTGCCATTGTATTTGTGCTAGTGTGTTTTCGCGTTCGTCAACGACTTGTAATAAATAGTATACGATATTTGGACAAATGCCATCCACCTCTCTTATTAACAATTATTCATTTTTGATTGGATATATTTGGCGTGCGCAATGTAACACGATAAATATGGAGGGGCTCTCTAAGTGAAATGAGCTATATTATATATACATATTGCTGGAGAGCGCAAAATGACGGCCCAAACGACGACGGACAGAGTGAAGCGAAGGAAGAAAAAAAAATCTATGATAAAAAGTTACAATCAGCAAGCGATTCAATCATATTGTACCACGTGAAATTTAATGACACATTTTAGTGGCACATTATATTCCAATGTTCGCTCGTTCACTCCGCTCTCAATGTGTTGCATGCGAGAGCTATTTTGCCATTCCATATTGGGTGGAATACTCGTGTTGGATAGAGAGAGAGAGAGAGGGAGAGAGGGAGAGAGGGAGAGAGGTAGAGAGCGAGAAAGAAAAACTAAACCACAACAACATAACGTGAACAGTAAATTTTCGGAGTTTAACTGCCACTACTCGTAACATGAACAGTACATTTACGCACAGCACGGAATATGACCACGACCACCACTATCGAAATTCTATTCACGGATTGCGATAACAAAACGCGACACACATTTTTGACCCCCGCACCGATGTCATACGAACAATCGACAGCCAGCAGCAATCACTCGCCCTTTCTCGCTTGTCCTCTTGATTTTGATATTGGAAAAGTTTTCGAACCATGCAAATTCACGGGCTGAGTAAACAAAGACGCATGGGGTAAATAGCGAGAGAAAAAGACTTTTCAAATCATTATTGGATAGTGTGAATATTCCTGTGGCTTTAAGCTAGTGGTCGGTCGGCCGCTTTTCACCAAAATGTCAAATGATTTTCCTGGATCGTCGGAAACACTGCAAAATTATTTTCATTTACATAATTTTACCGACATCAAGCGTACGAAAATATTTGGGTCTGTTGTATGTTTGCATACGAACGGGGTTTTACTTCGCATCCGTTGTTCTATTTTGTGTGTATATTGTTTTACTCAAATGGGACGTGTATTCGTTGACATGAAAACTAGCGCAAATGCGACGCGCTTAAATAAAATGTCAACTCGATCGATGGTGGTTGACGTGTAAGGTGAAAATGCTCAAATGGCAAATGCAACGATTTCTGAGAATAAGTCAAGAATCGACAAAATCGTTTTTACAACTGAAAACGGTCAAGAAATGTCTTTTCTTTGTTGTATTTTGCAACTAAGCCAGCTAATTTCTATTCGTTTTACACCCGTTTTTCGAACGACACCATTTATATACATGACGACCAATGGCCATTAATACAGTTGAAACAGGCATTATTTTCGCATGTCTGCGCGTATAGTCCACCGCTTTGATTGTGTTTCACCTTTAATTACTAGTTTCATGTCTTCATTTGTTTATTTAGCCAACCAAAGCGTACGTACGCAAGAAACCAAAATCTACCCATCGCAGAAAATTCGTGGAATTATGCGTTGAAATTAGGTCAAGGTGATATTTCTTACTGTAGTACAAGGGTGATTTGATAATCAAGTTTTATTATGAACGATTTAAAAAGAAAACAATGTCCTCAGACTGAAATTCAACTAATCAATTTAGGCCACTGCAATTTCTATCCTAAGTTGATTTATCACAGAAAAAAAAGAAACCAGAACGTTTTGAAAGACTACATTTAATGATGTATGCTCATAATTTGCACCATTTTTCTACCGATCACATTCGTTTATTTGCTCTATAGACATTTTTATATCATGAGATTTTCAATTTCCTATTATTTTGTGCTGCGCTGTGGAACTTGTACGATGGGAAAATCGGTATGACTTTTTTCCTTTCATTATATTGCATTTTCGAACCACTCTCGTATCTCATGCGTGCTGTTTAATACATTCAATCCGGAACTACCATATCCGATTGCGGGACACAACGAACAACAAAATGTAAATCAATATTATTCTTTTCTTTTATTCTCTCTCTTTCTCTCTTCCCGCGTAATATTAATTTATAATAACGCACTTTTGTGCTGTCACGAATGTGCAGAAAATCGTTCAAGATGCCTCGAAATCCGCACGATAGTGCCGGAGGATGAAAATGATTCGATTAATATGTACCTTGTGGAAATACACGAACGATACGTTGAAATAACAAAAATAAAGTGAACGACAATCAAACTGAGAACCATATCACCTGTTCAACCGAAAAACAAGTCTGTGACACACAACATTTATTTGGTCATTCGTGGTGGGTCGCATAAGTATCACGTTTTTAATTAAAATAACCTCAGCTATAACAACATGGACGTAATTCATAAGAGAGTACGAATTAAATGAAAAAAAGGGGATCCAGCACAACTATAATAAGCAAAGCGAGTCCAAAGACATACAATTTTGTTTCGCTTATCAATTAACCATTATCCGTGGGTAATAAAGAAAAAACTAAATGTTATCTATGACTTGATATCGGGAGCCATTCGGCGCTTGTACTTTGCAAAAAATCAATATCCATGCTTAAAGGGAGATAGTGTGAAACTTTTATGGGAGCCAAATGATGAAAAATAAACCAAATCCATCGTAATTTTTGTAGATGGAGTATAAAAATGTTGTTTTCAACTCAAACAAGATGTAGAAACGAAATGAGAAGAAAATGAAGAACACAAAACGCACGCGAAGTTTTGGTAAAGAACTATTCTCTATTATATTTAATAGATACTTCAAATTTAATTAATCTGATCATGTGATTTTTTAAAGGATGAAGAGTAAACTATTGGATTACTACGAACATAAGTGCAGAAATGCATTTCGCTACGAGGAAAATCCATTAAGATTTTTCTCCAATTTGGCATCATTTTTCATATTAAAAAAAAACAAAATTGATCCTTATTCAGTCGCGTTTGGATGAGAAAGATAGAGAGAGAGAGAGAGAGAGAGAGAGAGAGAGAGAGAGAGAGAGAGAGAGAGAGAGAAAGAGTTATAGTAGTGAGAGTGAGAGAGTAAGAGATTTAATTACCTGTTAAAGTATGAGGTAGAACTCGTTCAAAACTTTTTTTTACTGTTGATATATCAAATATTATCAAGATCGCACATAATTTCGAAAAAGTGTTGAAGGTTGTATAATGAGTTTGTTTGCAAAAGATATGATGTTTCAGAGGAATTTGTACACATGCAAATCAGATCGATACTTACAGCACTTAAAAAATGAGCATCAATTAAATGTGTATTCAAATAATTGGAACGAAAAGCGTTTAAGCAAATGTCAGTCAATGACAAACATTTTGTTTATTTGACCATTAAAATTGACTGAAAACAAACGTATACCCATACATATATGTACAGTGTATAGTGTACACACACAAAATTCAAATATTAAGCTACGAGTCAGCGATGGTGGCAATGGAGGCGTAAGCGATTGCATTCGACAGTAAGAGCATACCATTTTCTCTGACAATTTACAAGTTGTCAAATAATTGATCTCCTACCGCCCGCCTGTTAATTTGCTTACAGTGTTCTATTTGAAGGCTTAATGAATGATTGAAATAGTGATAACATCAAGCAGAAAATCGAATTTGTCACGTCTTGTAATTATAACGCAAAGGCGAGGGTAAAATGGATGCCAACGATGAGATAGAAAGTGTGTGTGTAAGAGAGAAAGAGGGTGAAAGCGAGGGCAAGAGATGACCCAAGAATGGAAATTAAATTCTATTGGAATTTCGACATTCTTTGGTTGGTTAATTGGCAGACAGTGCAAACTCATTTGCTGTGCACATGAATGGAAAACCAGCACAAAAAGGTTCACATTAATTAATTATCGTCTCAATCTTTATGCGAGATATCAAGCGATTGCAAGGATGCATTTGAATATGGGTTCTCGATCGGTATGTCACACACATACACATATACAGCATCAGCGAATTTCAAAAAGCAGCAGCTTGATGTTATTATTTGCATTAAAATAATTTTCGTAGCGTGTCCTCATTTGCCTTAACAAATCGATGGCTGGCTGGTTAGTTGGTTGACTGACTGGCGCTCACATTAATTACATCAATTGATTATAAATGTATTTTTAATTAAGAAACGCTTTGATAGCTGTACGTCATTGAACTTTTTATCATTTGAATAATAATTATTTTATTTTAAAATGAAGCGAAAAACAGAAGAAGAAGAAGAAGTGAAAATAATGATTATAGCGTTGACAAATCAAAGGTGCGCGCAACCCGTCTGTCACATTCAAATTATTTATTTTCTTAATCAATTTGAATTCATTACATGGCTCTTTTGGTTGACACAAATCGTCGCCCAAAATCCGCTCTCAAACATGGTGTCACTTTTTGCTTGGCCACATTTTCTCAATTGAAATTGTGTAACAAGGTAAACGAATTAGCACATTTGATGCTTGATTAAGTCAATTGTGCTAAATGTAAATAGCATTTTTTTTGTGCAACACTGAGTTATTTGTAGATAAAAATATGCATGGGGACAAAGTGATGAAAAATGACAACGCAAATGACAAACGAGAGAGCGAGAGAGATAAATTCACATAACAACAACAAATCACGCCCCCCCCCCCCATTCGAATGCGACAGCTGTAATCATTAAGCTACTGGCTGCTAAATACTAAATTATCTTTCACTGTAATCAATAACAATAATCGTAATAATTAATTATTGAAAACGAAATGCAATCCAAGTTTGGGCGAGTGTATGTTTGTCTGTCGTGACATTGATAACACGAAAGCAAATGGCACGAGTGCTGAATTAATAAAAATTCAACGCACTGCAAATGCGCAAAATTCGAACCGTATTCTTCTAGCGCTTCATGTGCGAATCTTGTCAGTCGCATTTGCTTTTGCTTTTTGTTTCTCCATCTCTGTTGGATAAATTCAATTTGCTCTGACAATCAATTGATATGCATTTGTTGGGCATTTCAGCTATTTTTATCTCAAAAAAAAACAGCAGAAAAAAATGTATATAAATAAAATCGGCGGAGTTTATTATATCTCATCATGTTCAACCTGTTTGTGTGTATGTGTGTGCATTGTATCGTTTAGTTGAAATATTCATTTCGGTTGTAAATTAATTGTGCAACCGTTCGATTTTTCAGCTGATGACATTCAGTCTGTGACTGACTGCGATTCCAGTTGGATGCTCTTTTTCCATTTTCTGCAGCACCAATATTGCATTTAAAATTTTACCTCTGGTTCGATATCGATTCGATGTCTCATCGGATCGCAACTGACAGTTGGAACCATTTTTTTGTGTAAAATATTTATTTGCATATGAAATGGGATGGACGAAAAAGAGTGTGTGTGTGTGTGTGTGTGTGTGTGTGTGTGTGTGTGTGTGTGTGTATGTATGTGGGAGAGAGCGTTGCTTGTCAAATAGATTAATTATGGGTTTTGCTGCACATCTGAATTACAGATTCTGTAATGTGCGATATATTTACATTTATTTGCACAAGGTGTGAATAGTTCAACAAATCATATTTTTGATGCGATCAAATTGAAAATCCATCTACCATTTCCCATTAATGTTTCTTTTTTTTTATTGATTGAAATATGCAAATAACCATGATGTTAATTTGTATTGACTTGCAACAACTCTTTGATCCCAACGCGAACTCAGAACAAAAAAAAATACAATTAATTAGAAAATAAATTAAAGTTAAATCTCATTTTCCAACGCATGTATTCCGATCGATCCGGGCAAGTGGACTTTGTCCCAAACTGGATCGTTTTCGACAGCATTGAATCGCAATATAAATATGTAATGGTACACTCAAATAATTACGTAATATATTGTAAAAATGTCCAACGGCATAACGAAAAAAAATGGCATTACACCTCACACAGCTCTGCGCGTATTGTTACATGATTATTTGCTTTTCGAGAGAGAAAAAACCCGAGACTTGAAAAAAAAAATGGAAGAATTACTCAGAAAAGCCTATGCAAATTCCATGTGCACAAATTTAATTTGGACAATGCTATCACACGTATTTACACGTGGAACATTGCCAAATTATACTATTATATGTGTAACCTTACTCCTTTTATTCTCACTCCTAGTATTTATGATACTAATGTTATGGCGAAAATGATCGCAAGCAAATCAAAAATACAGACATGGAATTCATAGACAATGAGTCTTACCGCTTTTCTCTTTCTCTCTCTCTCTCTCTCTCTCTCTTTGAGAGAGTCTCTCTTTTTGCTTACATGATCGCCTACTATTCAAACAAATCCATTAAATAGATGTCTCGATGAATTGAAAGGAATCCAGTTAAGACTTGCCAGCCTTGCCATTTAATAGAACGAATTTCTCGTTAATTTGAATTTTACGCGCACGATTTGACTTACCTCTAACACCATACGTACAATGGCAAAAAGAAGAAAAGAAAACGGCAGGATGTTTCATGTATAATAATGATTTTATGTCGCGGCAAAATGTCTGTACCGTGTTATTACGCGTAGCCGAAAAAAAGTAAGACATTTGCGACGGATGACTGTTGATGTTGTGACGTTTTTATTTGCAAAATACCGCTGACTCATGCTATCGCTTTTACAAAATTTTGTTCTCGGCCGCTTACACCAATTTATTCTTCATCTTTTATTTGTGTTGTTTAGCCGTGCGTATCCATTTATGTAAGGGCAAATTCAATAAATTGTGTTTTATCGTCTCTAATTTCATTCGATTTTCATTTATTGTATTGAGCATGAATAGATCACAAATTCGAATTCCGTTGCACGGTTTGGAACCAAGTGAAAGAAAAAAATCACTCGCACTCCCACTCACTCTTAAACACATTAAATAACGCTCAAATCGTGCTTATCGAAAGAAAAAAAACCACGTTCTGGAAAAAAAATCAACGGAAAATGTTCGATCGGTTCGTTGATTCACATTGAAATGTAACAAATATAAATTCGGGTTAAAAACGTCAACGAATCGGATTATTTTATGGTAAAATTCGCGTTTCAATCAAATTCCAAATCAGATAATGACATCACAACATTAGAAATGTGTTGTTGCTATACTAAAAAAAAAAACAGATTTACCACTTACAGTGAATGAACAACTCAATGAAGCAGCGGACTTGTCGGCACACTCGTGGATTTAGCATTTCACTTGCTTTGGCGATTCGTGAGTTGCCGAAGCATCATATATGCAGTGCACT
>NW_022601432.1:6157669-6187800 GCF_009176505.1 Sitodiplosis mosellana | reverse complement strand
GGTATGATTTCGTTTGGGCGTCGCGTAAGCAATTCACTTGCGATATAATGTGAATCCCTATATACTATATATCGCAAGTGAATTGCTTACGCGACGCCCAAACGAAATCATACCTCGGCCGACTTCGATGTACCGAATATAGGTTTTCACGTTAAATATCGAGTGCACTGCATATATGATCATAATCGCCAAAGCAAGTGAAATGCTAAATCCACGAGTGTGCCGACAAGTCCACTGCTTCATTGAGAAGCATGAAACACGAATGTTGCATCGAGATCCATAAAATAAGCTAGCGAATAACAACACTCAAGAAAACTAGAATCCAACGATTTAATTAAATAAACAATGCACTCGTTTTTTTTTCATGCACCATGTAATTCAATCCCTTTGCATGCGGTCTTTTCTCTCTCTCTCTCTCTCTCTCTCTCTCTCTCTCTCTCTCGTCAGGAAATGTAATAGCGATGACTGGCGCATAGCAACCCGTCTGAAATGTTACCAAACTCAGAATCAAACACACGTTTGAATCACTCAATATAATTTGTTCATTTTGCCATTTGGTTTCGGAAAGACTTGTTCAATCGATGATAGAACTCCGGACGGATTTAAAGATAGCAAATAATTCGCGTGACTTTGAAAAATTTAGAAATCAGGTTACAATACGACACATACATGATTGGCAATTGATTCTTGGGCGTCTCTTTTTCGCCGCAAAATCTCAAGTAATAACCGTACTGAGCAAAAGAAAACCACCACCCAAAAACTGGGTAACCAAATTGGGAACAATCCAGAAAATGGAATTTCCACCATTATCGCCAAATGCGAACCGATTTCCAGACGGGAGGAAATACTGCACTGGAACCGTTTGGCATGGTGAAGTGTGGGTGGAATTAATTTCAGTTGTGTTTCACACAAAACGTAAGGAAAATATCTACTCAAGTGGGTTTTTGCATCGTCATCACCAGTATCGCAGCGCGATCGTGTATATTAGTGTGTGTGTCAAATCGACTCATAACTAAATGTGACTGCCAGTCAGCACAATAATGCTTCGAAGTAATTTTAGTTGTGCTTTGATTGTTTCAAAGTCAAGCAAAAGAACAGATTTAGATGCAGTGCTTCACCGCACACATATGCACACACATTTTGTGTAATGCAGAGTCGAAACGAACGATATTTGTCAGCGAATAAACAACACATTATCTCCTAATTGACAATTGCTACGAGAATTTAAGTCTCGTGGCAAATGTATCTCGGCCCCAGTGACTTTCGACTCGTTGATTTGTTTTTTATTTTATTTTTATTTGCCATAAGTTCACTTTGATCGAAAAACAACATTCATCAACGTTTAGATACAATTCCAATGATATAAATTTATACTCGAACACAAATTGTATTTTGAGTTTGAAACGGAAATGCCGCAGGAAGTATCAAGATTACGAATAGATTATAGCGAATATCGGAGAAGTGAATCGGGATATTTGAAAAGTTAAATTGAATTCATTTAACGAAAACTGTAAAGTGGAATTCCTTCTTCGATTCAGTTGGAATTAACCTTTATCCAGGTATTTATGCATTTAATATGGGTGCAAGCATAGAAAAAAGAACACAGCGCATAATGGATAAATATTGTTGGTAATACCGCAACAACAAAAAAACGGCACCTGAAAAAAGTCGATGAGTGAAAATATCCAGGTTATATGAAAATTAAGAGATTATTCGAATGATATAAGACTGCACATAGTCACAGGAAGGATCAAACATAAATGATAAAAAAATGAAACGCGTGCAATCATGAAGCGAATGTTGTCGTCATGCAATTCCACCTTCATATTGAACATCGAGCAACAACAAAAAGCCATAAGCGGATTCAATGGGCAATGGGTGGTACAAAGTGATAGAGGTTTTTTTTTCCACATTCAATTCGATAGCGGAAAAGAGTCAAACAGAAGAATATGCGCTGATTTCTTGTTTTCCGTTTGGCATTCATGTTTTGCATTTCCGCAGCAACCGAAAAATTAACCGTTCCGCCATCACACAGAGGGCTTCCACGTACATAACAACAGTCTGTCTCGTATAAATACACGAATTTGTTGTTTGACCGAAAAAAAACACATGTTCACTCTTCCTCTCAATGCCTGACATCATTTGGTAGCGTCCGACCCGTTAAATGTATAGTATATGATAGAGACGAGCAACGAATTATGTTGATCAATGTTATGACATATTTTATTCGCTTTGCCAATGTCGGGAAAGCTTCAGACCCGAATTTTGAGGCCAATGATCATTTGTTAAAAACAATTCATGATGATGCCCCATTGGTACTGCCACAACGAAATTCGATCATATTGGACGTGTTGTTCGAAAATAAAATACCTGTTCGCATTTCATATTCATATTTTTCATTGTGTGCTGCTGTTGCTGATGCTTATGCTGCTTTTGATACGACGGTGATTTCCGAATTTTTAAAATGACATTTCAAAAGTATCTTCAACCATATCGAATGAAAGGCAAAAGTAGGCTCCCGTGCCCCTTCTTATGGCTGTATTTCGTTAAAGCTTTCCATCATGTTATAGATGATTCAATACAAAAAAGGCACCCGAAAATTGGATGAAAGAGAGAAAACGATGATTTCGGATATATCGATATAAATTCACGATGATTTAACGAAGAAAATAAAAATCAATCCATGGATTGGGGATTTCCGAGAAAAAAAAATTCGAGAAATACATAGAGAGCGAAGGATGTGGAAAATTAAACAAATTTTGTATTTTATTCCCATTGCATCGTAGCCAATGATTTTGTTGTATTGCATGGGGCATGTATTTGACAATGTCTAGATTGGATGAGCTTTTCATATCACGTTATGGTTCAGTAGTTCCAAGTATCATTGGCCACTTTGTGGTCTGTAATTTTGGGGTAAGTTATGATTTCGATGCGATTTTCATGTCAGTTAGTTTGTATGTAGAATGAGCAAGCACACATGCGGCTCGATACATTCATAGGATTGCCTTTGAAATCGTCCAATTTTACATTGACCCGATCAACGGACAAGAACTACAACCACTTTGATTACCACAAAATGGAAATATAATCGAACAAAATTTACTTTCCGCCGTCGCTCGTTTCATTTCTCTTAATGTGGTTATGACACTCATTCGATTGCGTCTTGCAAATTTGCTTGATTTCTTGCAAGCTCCATTGGAGCTTATAATCGTCAAAACCGCACAGCATTAGAAATATACGTTCATTTCTCTCTTTGGCACGATCTTTAAGTAAAGAGACCGAGCGAGAGAGAGAAATAGAGAATAAAGTGATGCATCTGTAAAAAAATGGTCTTGAAAATTATGAGTGGCATTTTCATTGCTTTTCTGGAAATATCTGGCATACCAAAATGTTGCTATTTACGAGCCAACTTGATGTTGTTTACTTCACGATACCTTTTCACATAAATTTAATTTTATATTCATAGAAGACGTTAATATTATTCAGGTTATGCAACTTTAATTCATTTATTTATCTCTCGATCAAGAAAATAGACCATGTCCTATGTAAATAAATCGATTTGAAATCGTGTCAGGCTACCATTGGGGGCACAACTAAATCATGAAGGTTTAGAATGAAGATCAAAATCATTTGTTTCGTGAAATATTAGCCATTCGTATTATGTTGTCGCATTTGATGACAAATCTCAACCGTTCAATTTGCCCTAAACGGTAAATCCGAATGAAATCCATCAAACGATGTACATAAAGATTGTCATGTATTTGAAAAGACATTTGACACATACAACTGAAACTGAATGGACAAATGTGTCCGAACTCGCCTGTGCGACAATTAATAATTTATTAGCGCATGAGAGTACTAATGTTACAATCCGTCACAAAAAAATGAAACAAACTCACGTACATTTTATTGGTTCACACATCCGTACCGCTTTGAAGCATGAAAATGAAGCTCTTCGAATTTTCTTCATTTTCAGGTATATTTAGTTTGAGTGATACATGCTGATATAAAAAAAAGTAAATCTCATGTCACATGAAATGCAAAAAGAAAACGATAAAAAGAAGTTTCGAAAAATGTACGGGGTTTTTCACTGAACTCCTCACGATGGACTTCGAATATATTGAATCCAATGTAGAGCATTATACACAGCAACAGAGGATGAAAATCAAATAAAACCCTAAAACGAAAAATAACCAAATAGACCCAAAAAAAAAGAAGAAATTAAATTACAAACTTTCCCATTTTTCAAAGCCGAAATCAAAAAGATCGCATATATTTTTGCCTGTCGAACAATTGCAAACAGATGTCGACGATTCATTCCCTTTTAAGTTTTTTTATTTCTTTAATCCGGTTTCTCTCGCTCTATTCTGGCTATTTCTTCGCCTACAATCGCTATTTGTGCTTCTTCGGTTTCCATTGAAAATTGAGAAAATGCCATGAGAGAGAGAGAGCAAGAAGTAGAAAGGAAGTCACTTCTCAATTGAAATTTTCTCTTTGCCATTGAAACTTAGTTGAACTACAAATGAAAATCCACTATTTCGTGTGCTGTGTGCACTAGAAATGTATTGAGTTTATAATCTAAAGAAATTCATTTTGACTTATAACGTGAAATCAATCATAAAGTTTGATGTGGTTGTCAACATTATGGAATTAATTGTGCGTAAAGGACTTTTTCGAGGGGGTGCAAATATGGAACCTTTTATTTGCACTGCGATTCATGTACCAAATTTCAATTGACTTTTCAACATTGGATTAATGCGGAACATTCTGGAAATTATATGCGCTATATTTCCGTTTTTTTAGTCAAATCTTCATTTGATTGAAAGGTTGAAAATGATTTTAAATATTTATAGAAAATTTCCATTCGCTGTTTCTCTCTCTGTGTGTGACTGAGTTCTTATAAAAGAGATTGATGTCAATTGTTTAGCTGCTTTTATTGTTGCTTGCCATTTTCATCGATTATAATATATAAATTCAGAATGCTGGCGCATACAAACCCTTAATGTTTTTCTTTTCATTTTCCAGATCATTTGAATGAGCCGATTCGCAATAAATGTTGAAGTCTATGCCAATACCAATGAACTGAATTGGATGAGTGAACGCACCATCGTCGTTGCTGTCATCGCCGTCGACTTCTTTATCATCACCATGGTCTAATATTCAATTCATTTAGGCGCCTGTAGTTTGGTGGTGTTATGTTGTTGTTTTATTGGCGCGTTTTGTGTGTAGTCATTAGAACTTTGACAAATTGATCGAGGAATGTTTGTCAGGAAATCTGATTAAATTGAATTAAAAATTATTGTCTCCGTTTCCATTGGCTGTACATGACGGTGCTATGCTCGTCATTCACATCAGACCCGTGCCATTGTTTAAATTCTGTCAATGTATATATGTGCCGGTATTTAAAAGGCATTTTCTTTAGGCGCATCACAACTATTCATTGATTTATGACGCGACATTTGCTAATGCGAACGAAGAGAGTAAGATGGTGATAGATGGATAGAGAAAGAGATTTTGAATACGAATAACCAGCCGACTAAATTCGAATGAAGCCTTATGTGTGATTGCAATTTTGTCGCTAATAGATTTTTATGAGGGATATATCAAGCATTTAATAAAAGGTTAATTTAATCCACAACGATTAAGTGGAAAATCTGAAATGACTTGGCGTGTTACATCCTATAAATATGAACATATAGGTCCCTCTGTCGCTTCTCTTCCGGTGTACCATTGTGCTTTCGAGCTGATTTGACAAAAATTCGATTACGTTCGTCAGGTGAAATGACTCTCTTTTCAATTCAATGAAAGACGTATTTTACGGCTCTGTAATAACGTTTGTCTCGGCTCAGACTCGTGTGCGCTCCACGATTTATCGTACTAAAATGAAGCAAAATATAAAATGAAACGACGGTTTTTTTTAGAATCATTAGGCACTGACTTTCGTGGGGAACATGTGAATGGCTTAGGAATGTCTTTATATTTTTGCTACGTTTTAAAGTCTACTTGTTCAGCACACACACACACACATACTTATTTGTCGGTCGGTTCGCACAAATAAAAACTTACTACTTGTAGCATTCGTTTTCTTTTTTCTCTTTCTGCCTCTCACTTGGCATCATAAAATAGTATTTTCATCGCAAGATATTGTCACATACAATAGGGAACTGTAAAGTGTTTTGTGTTGTGCATGTGTTTTTCCGCTCGTTTTCTTGCTCTTTCGCATTTAACAAGCACGCAAAAAACCATCTAACACGCATCTCACTATCGTAGGTTATTTTGACTTGGTGTTTTTATCTCTCAAATATTTAGACACACATACACATATGGAAAATGGTTGTTTGTTTGTCGGCACGTAGAAGCGACAACGACGGCAATCACGAATCGAATACGTAGCGTGCGGCGTTGGTATAAAAGACGTATTCAAATGCTACAGAACATTATAAAATATCACGGACTGAATAGTGCTCATTGACCCAATAATTTTCTCTTACTCTCTCTGTTTGCCTCTCTCTCTCTCTCTCTCTCTCTCTCTCTCTCTCTCTCTCTCTCTCGCGACGTTGATAACGTCATCATTTTCCTCATTTTGAGCAATTTTTCGTCGACATTCAACGCCGTTCCACGTTTTCCCTCAATTGCTCGATTCTCGAAGTTGAGTAGCAAAAATATGCATTATTTTCGTCACACTCATTTCATCATTCGGTTTTCGTTTTATTCTTTTTCTCATTTTCTCTTTGTGACTTTTTTCGTTCACGTTTCTAAACTTTTCGTTATCAAATAGTTTTCTTCGTAGTTCAAGAGTGCTTTTCATCTTTTTACAACGTAATGATGCGAGGGATAACGATATTAGAGGGAGAAAAAAAAGAAAGTTTTTCTGTCGAGTCGATAAAATGTTATGATCATTTAATTAATATCGAACCGAAAAATATACGAAGTGTATGATTTAAAATGGTGCAGAATATTTGCCATCAAAATAATTGAATGTTATTTTTTGTTTGTTTATACACCCAACTGCCGACAACCGAAATGATGAAATGCAATCAAGCGTATGTAGAAAACTGTGATTGCAGCAATTTGCTGATGGATATGCGGAGGGTTTGAGCAATGGCAATGCGCAATTTTCAATACATGTTAAAACCAATTCACTGAGATAAACAATGGGTGCAGAAAAGGGTATGCTTTCTCTCTTTCTCCTCATTCTCGATGATCGAAGTGAAAGCTATTGTTATGCGGATTTACTATCGAATTTCCCTCACCAGCCGTGCGCGCACTGTTCAGATAGATATCGCGTCAACCGTTCTGTCATGAATATGAGAAGAAGAGAGAGACCTTTTGAAATTGAATCTTTCAAATCACAATGTTGTTTTCAGTGCTACAGTGTTTAGTTTATAGGATAAACAAAGAGCTGATGAATTTTAGCGCAATTCTTCAAAGCAATGGCGATGTATGACGGAGATGATCACTTGTGAACGATGCAATTCGTAGGCGCTTGATGGGTATGATGCTTGCGTATCATATGAAAACAGACACACACAGCACGTACACACAAAAAAGGTCATTCTCAAGGCATGTGGTATCGTATTAATAAATCAATGCTAGTCAAGTGTACTTAAAACCAATAATTCACATACATCACATTGGTTCAGGCATCAGCAATTGTATCCAAACACCGTGCAAAGTGATCTTTTCTATCCCACAAATCTATCTAAATGCGTAATTAATGCGGAAAATTCAAAGCAAAGTTTTCATACGATATGTGTATAAGTATATATACCGTTGTTATTGAGGGGAATCATGTCTTGAATTTCAAAGCATCCAAAAGTGCATGCATAAGGGAAATGTACATATGAGTATATATGCGAGTATGTGTGCGATTATTCACAAGCAAATTCCCATTTGCGTCAAGTTCATTTGGGCGAGAAAAGAGAAAAGAACAGTCGGCATGCATAAAATGCGAATCAAAATCGGTAAAATGAGATGTGTTTTTGATCTCCTCGCAAACTTTTCATGTCTATTCCTTTTTCTACGTACATTCACAACACACGCACAACGCAAACGAAAAGAATGAAAACAGAAACATCAAAAGAAGAGACGAAGAGTAAAAATTGAAAACAAAAGAAAGAAATTATGAAAATGTGAAATACCTTTATTGTGCTTGAATTACGTTGTGATGATGCGCGACGGCTCACCAAAAGTGATGACACCGAAGTGAGATGCTTGAGAAAGGTGACGTACTGGAACGCGCGCGCTGCCACGAATACACACACACATACACCACACTCACAGCCAACGAACAAAGCACAAATACACTGGATAAAGAATGCTTGCACCCAAAATTTGATCAACTTGTGGATTTTCCGCGCGTTTGCGCGCCCCTCCGTTTTGTTTGCAACGTGCGCGCTAACACGTGAGTATTATATCGGTGCGAGGTTTTGAGAGAGAGTCAATGTTTAGTCAACGAAGTGAATTTCAGTTTTATCCGAAATACCGCTGCAAGACTATGAGTTGCTTCTTTTTCTTCTCCTACGGCTGCTGCTTATTTTTTTTTTTTTTTCGGAGTATCGTGAGATAATTTTGCTATCTGCTTTGATCGGAGCGGTTGCTGTTGTGTTTTTATGTCGTCGACTTTTCTCTCTCTCTCTCTCTCCCTCGTTCAGCTGCCGCTGTTTCTTTTTTTGGTGATTCTTTTCTGGCACGCTCCTTTTCTTCTTTATTTCATGTTGAATTTTATCTTATCTTCTGTTTTTCATGTGCTGTTTATTAGTTTTTGTGTACCTGTTAATGTGCTGGGGATGCGCTTGTTAGTCGCTTTTATCGGAGTCTATTTTATATGAATGTGTTTGTCAATTTTCGAGGCTGGTGATCGGTTTATAAACTGGAATCGCTGTGTTTTTTTTTCTTTCATTCGTTCTTTCGTTGTTTTGTGATGTGTATCTGTGCTAAGTGGCTTCGATTATCCTCGCTCTCTCTCTCTCTCTCTCTCTCTCTCTCTCTCTCTTTCCTGCGGGCACGTTTGCTCGCCTGCTCTCTTTGGATTATTGATTCACAGTTTTGGCGCGTTTGCAACGAAATTCCACCAATGTGTAGTTGTATCAGTGGGATAGCAGAGCACAGAGACATATAGACATATGCAAACGATAATTTATTTGGATGTTGTTATTTTAATGAGGTTTTTTCTCTCGCCTGGATATCTACAATATTCACTATACGGTTCATAGCTGATGTTGGTGGCGGTGGTGGTGGTGGTAGTGGTGGTAGTGATGGTGGTAATGGTGCTGCTGCTGCTGCTTCTGTCGCTTCTGTTTCTTTTGAGCTCATTTATTCAAAGTGCTCATTCTTTTGTTATGAATGTCAGAGTGAGAGTATGTTGAGATGCTCCACCGTCTTGCACGCAATGGTGTAACTAATGTGCTTTTTTCTAGTATTTTCTTTTACATAAATTGTTTGTTTATCTTTTTGCTGTCATGCCCTTCGTCAGTGTGTGTATTACAGGCGAGATCTGCGGTGCGGCTGTTTTAATTTCGATTGTCGGTTATTTTAGCTTATTTGAAATTCTACTTTTTATTTGCACTTACACTCACACACACACACACACACACGGACCTATCGATCCGTTCGATAGAATTGTTTTTCGACATAACACTTTTCGTTTCTAAACTTTTTCTTTCCTTTGGATTCACATTTAGATATTATAACCGTTATTATTTGTCCACACACGAGCTAAAAAAAACCCAGTCATTCGATCCAAAGGAAAATAAGAAAAACAAATAAAATTCGCGTACAAATTAAATTCAATGACGTTGATGTGTTGCGAATGTCACGATAACATTGCCAAGAATTGCAAGAGAAGGCAGCCGCACAGAAAAAACAACAGTAACAAAGAAATGAGACAAGGTGTGTAAATAGATACATGGCTGAGGGGAGGAACAGTACACAGCAAATATTAAAGAATATCAAAAAGTTTTAAAAAAGAGCTGAGAGCAAGAATTGGCAGCGTACGCGCTGATACTGACTGTGTAAAACATTATCATATTTCGTTGGCATGACAAGATTGTGAAGACCAAAAAAAAATTGCCCTGTGTACTTGTATGTGCACTGTGCATTCACTTGCGCCTCGGTGGAACGATCACATATTACACACACGGAAAATAATATAAGAGATAAATAAAAAGAACAACAACAACACGAAAAATTGCAGCAGGCATGAGGATAGAATATGGCATGGGTTGGCTGGCTGGCGATGTGATAGCACATTTCATATCTCTAGTGCCTTTCGCGTATGGTTTCTTTCTCTTCCGTTTGCAGTATTTTTCATTTTGATAGCCTTTTTGCTCTTGCCCTATCTCCCTCTCTCTCACACTCACTCTTTGCCTCCATGTCTATTTCTTGACTGTGCTCACCGAATTTAATACTTTAGCCGATGGCTTATTGGTTACATAAAGTGAATGCTCTAGATTTGCATTTTGTGTTTTGTGGCTCGGATGAATTGGGTGCGTGCGCGCAATTCGGTTGCAATTCTTTTATCTGGTTATTTTGAGATTTGGGGCCATTTGCTTGTGAACGAGATTAACATGAGCTGTGCAAATGTGATTACGTCATTGATACGTTATGAAATCCCTAATTAGTTTAGAATGAATCTTAGTGCTCTCTGGGCCATCTCGCTCTCTCTCCCTCTCTCTTTCTCATTCCACGGAGACAATGATTGTCTATCTTTTTCTTTTTCTCTTGTAAATTTGATTGAGATTTGGTTGTGCAATAACTTTGTACGTTGGCCGAAAAAAAGGATTTACCAAAATGTTAATGGCCAAAAGACTTGGATTATGCTCTCTACATCTCTCTCTCTCTCTCACTCTCTCTTCATCTCCCGATTTTCGTTTTCTATATTCAGTTTAATCAGATTTTACTTTCGGAAGGAATTGAGCGATGTTAACAGGACAGTGTCAGAGCATTTAATGTTCATCGTTCAATTTCTCTCGTACACATCTAGGCTTTGGAGGTAATTCGCTAAACGAATAGCAATCGCAAAACAATCGAGCATCACAAATAACAGCAAGAGTTTGTGATGCATGGCCGTGTCGGTGCCACCTCATTTTTGCATTTATTATGAATGAATAACGAAAATAAATCCAGACAGAGATACAATGAGATGAATAAACACAGACAAATCGCATTAGACCGAAAAAAGGTGTATTTAATACGATTTTTCTGCGTCAAGTGGAAACGGAATAATAGTCACGAACACAGCCAAAGTACAGGTAATGAATAAAACAACATTTCACCGACCGCCTGCAATTGAGTCGAGAGGAAAAATGGTAAAAAATTACGACGGTACATATCGAATTGGCTTGAGAATGAGCAGCAACTTGGCTTGGTCTTTATGAATGAAGGCATTTTGTGTCTCATTCAGTTTATGTGCCCGTTCAAGTGACACACAGCAACACACAGTACACCGCTCACTAAAACTTTTGAACATTGATTCGGCTTTGTCTTCCATTCTTTCTCTTCATATTCATAAAATCATATAAAAGTCAAGAAGTTTGCCTATTTATTCAGTTAATTATTTATATCGTCCCAATGTGGATTGCACTTGACTAATGTTAGCCCGGGAAATGAAAAATTACTCGTTGCTTCTCGTGCAATGGAGCATGGACAAAGACTGAAGACAAAATGACAACGCGTAGAATGGAAATATGGCGATGAAATTGTTGTGCAGGTAGTATTGTTCATGGTGTTTGTGTATGTGCGTTTGTAAACGAAATGACCTTTAGCTTTTGGTTGGTAGCGTGTCGTTTCTCGAAGCGAAAAATTGACACAAATTGATTGAAAAGCCAAGAATTAGAAAAAATGTGCCCGCACGATACGTATCGTTGCAGTGAAAGTAAGTAAGCGCACAGCGGCAAAGGAAAGACGACGAAATTGAATTCTAGCCACTCTCCCAACGGCACAATGATAAATTATATGTTCATTTTTATTAGGGACGCGATTTCTTGTCTTTATTGTCTCCCGTGTGGCTCAAACTTTTCGCTATTTTCGCTGATGATTTCAACGTCTTCTCGAAACCAACATCGCCACCATAGCCAATGTTTAAACTCATCGGATAATTATTATAATTTGATTCATACACTTTTCTGGTTAAATTTATTTTAGAAGCAAAGTTTTCTTCTCCTGGAATCGGTCCCGCATCCCTCAATTTTGTCGTTGTTCCCAATTGAATCATTATGTAATAAGTGATATTTTGCTTTTATTGTTATTGTTGTTGATGTTGATGTAAATATTACTCTAGGATGCTGTGGTTGTTGACGAATAAACTCGGACATGCAAACAAACCCTTAAGGAATTGGCCAATTTCAATAGTTTATTGTCATCAAATAGCCATTTCTTATTAATTCAATATTGCCTTTTACTATTATTATTTGAAAACAGACCACCCGCAATTGAATTTGCTCAAATTTTGGTCAAACGTCAGCTGATGTGTCAGAAAGGAGCAGAAAATAATTCGTGATATTCATTTAACATTGATCATGAATTTTGCGCTCTCATACTTACAGTGCATGGAGCACAAGGTGAATGGCAACAACAATAAAACACCAAAATTTATACAAACAATGAGAGAATTAGAGTTGAACAAATAGAAGTAGGCACAGCGACTGGTTCGTTTTACTTCATTCCACAATTTGTTTAATTTATTCACTCAGACTGTGTTTTTTTTCGTTTATGTGTATGTGGAGCGAGAAATCAGAATGAATTAAGTCGTTTTGCTGTGTAAATCAGATGAATAATCAAATGGTACACTCAACAGAACCGTTCGTTGAAAACACGTGGAATATACACATATTACGAATAATAATTAGTTGGAAAACGTTCATGATTAGAATAAATGTGTCCATTTTGTATCTATCGAATTTGGCCGCATCATTCAGCCATAAAAATAGATTTTTTTTATTTCGACAACAGCTTTTTCACAATCAATTGACTTTACAAAATGAATGCTGTTTTGATATTCACTAAATTACCTTTCGGCGAACGAAACAAAAAATGTGTATGAGTGTGATCAAAGCGATTGTTTGTCGTTGGACCAAGTTTTGAGGGTTTGCGCCTCCAACGACAAATAGTTTTTCACCGTTTTTTTCCCTACATTCTGCCATTAATAACACTTTCAACTACACATTTTCTCTACTATTCAAACCATACATTCCATTCTGCTACATATCGAGCTCGGCTCTTGTATGCGCAGCCAGCTATTTATCGCAAGAATGAGATTTTTGTTTTTACCGTTATTTCTCAACAAGTCTGCGTATATCAATGCATTGCCACTGTACATAGTATATAATCCATAATAGACGCAAAATGTTCGCCATTTAGTTTTACATTGTCAATACATTATTTATGGGGATTTTTGTTTTGTTTACATTTTGTTGTTTGTAAACAGATCTGCCTACCTTTTTGCATTGTCTCTGCACATTTCGTACATGGACATTGGACATTGGACATAAACTATGTACAGTGGCAATGCGTTGATATAGGCATACTTGTTGGGAAATAACGGTAAATAAACAAAACAAAAATCCCATTCTTGCGATAAATAGCTGGCTGCGCATACAAGAGCCGAGCTCGATATGCAGCAGAACGGAATGTCCGATTCAAACGTTTAACCAAATGAAATCCTTTTTTTTTCATTCCATCACCCTTTTGAAATAAAATAAAATTGGCTTTTTCCAATTATAAAACCGTTTTACGAGTGTCTCCCGTTGGGAAATCCGAAAAAAATTATTTGTGAATCCTGCTTACTTAAGGCACGCATTTCACAGAATGAAAAATGCAGAAAACTCCTAAAATATGCAAACAATAGATTTGTTTGTTCTAAAATAACAAACAAAAAATTTCTTGTATATGTGTGTACTAAGAAGAAAATGTTATCATTGTTCCAGTCGAACAAGAGTCACTCCAACGAATGAATTTGAATTGAAAATCATGTCAAAGTCAAAATTTAAATTCTTCGCCGATGCTATTGAGTCCGGAAATGGAAAAATATGTATCGATCCATGCAAAAAGAATATATCGTTTGCTGCTTGACGACGATTTTATCGGAGTGTTCTAGCTGGAGCACGTTCATTCGATGAAAATATTGATAAGAAACAATATATGCGCTAAATTTTCATTAATAATTACATTGACATTTGTTCATTGTTCTTCTTGAATACTGTTTCTGCGATTTGTATATATTTGTATTTGATACTGTAGCAGAGAGATAAAAAACGAAAATTTGTGTATTCAATTCAGAAGTCATAACTCAAAGCCAAAGTTGATCGTGACAATAGAAAAACAGGTGAAGAGCACACAATGACTTTCACAGCCACACAAACGAATGGTAAAACCACTTGCTAAAACGACATGTTATTTAAGCAGAAATGACATAGAGACACTCTGTTGCTAAATAGTTTCGTTTTGTGTTACAGTTGACCGTTAAATAGAAGAAAACACAGTGCGAAGATGTGAAAAGGAACAAATTAATTTCGTTCAGCAATTCAAAACGAACGCATACTGTTTCTGTGTGAAACGACCATTTCAAAAGTGCTCGCAACAAAATAAGCTCTTTTACTAATGGAATGCGGATTTTTTTCTTCTTCTGAACAAAAAAAAACAAATTTTCCTACTTTCATTGTGTGTTCAAGGAAATGGTGATTGAATTTGTTTTTTTGTAATAAAATTTGTTTCACATTTCTTCAGTCATTTTTTCTTGTCCAAACACAAAACAACAAAAAAAATTGCTTCATACGGGGGAGTACGTCCAAGTTGGATATTTAGTTGGCTGAAAATTCCACAATATTTTAAATATTGTATTGAAATTGATTTAGGAGCACTGTTGCCGCTGCGCATATCAAAAAAGCATGCTAACCGAAATACGAAAATATGCAAGCTAATGAAGAGGAAGAGACATTCACATTTTTGGGTTGAGTTCCACGAAACACAGAACTTTTATCACATGAATAAATTAGAGCAGACGTCTTTTGAGTGAATATGTACGCATATATTTTGTTTTTTTTTCTTTGCCTTAATTAAGGCTCCGAAATGGGGTAGGTGGCTCATGAAAATCGCATGAGCAATGTTGATAAAGCTTATCATAATAGATGCACGTATGGCAATAGCCATTTAATATGAAATATCGTCAGTTGGATACATTTTTTATTCGTACATATTTTTGTGTTACCTAAGATTCGCTGCTGCTTTTGTTTTGTATGTAAATTTTTTTTTTATTTCAATAGCTATTTTTGTAGTTTGGTTTTCTGACGCTCGCTGTTCTAGTGTGGTTTTGTCTTATTTGCACTCCTTTGATATATATGGTATACACAATCCAGGACGAAATATCTTAAAGCCAACAGAACAGCAGTTTTGAACGTAGAATTAGAACAACGCGTGGCCTTAGGTGTATGCGTGTGTTTTTCTATGCGTTTTGCGTATGCTCTCTTAAGTTCAGTGTTATAATACATATACATCACGCGATTTCACACGAAAAACCATGTCAGTTAAACCAGAAATCACACACATAGCCAACAACCCCATAATAACAAATAAAAAAAACTCAATTTATCGGATCCTCAGACACGCATAAACCGATGGAAATTGTCACTTCTTTCTATTACATGCCATTCTAGTGTAAATTCATTTTGATCATCCTCTTTTTCGCTCGAGTAATACCATTTCCAAAATCTCATTGAGTTGAGCACCTCAATAAAGAATTGATCCTTTGTGTTGGAAAAGATAAAATCAATCACATTTCAAGTTCAACACTTCCACTTTGTTGTGTTGTCCTTTGGAATCGAAATAATTATTTTCACATTTAACTTGTTCGCATCAGGAGTCGGATCCATTGAAAATCGCAACATTTTGATGGATACAAAACACAATAGCACATACGAAATTCCAATGAAACCGAAGTACAAATGGAAATTTTAGAGGTTTAATACTCAGTTTCTCAGTTTGAACTTTGTTTATTTTTATCGTGAAGATTAATCGTCAGGTCAATCATCGGTTTCAGTAGAGGTAGTGTAAATGTATTCAGATTTTCCTAGAATCGATATGGCAAACACTCATATGGTTTGTGTGAAAGAAGGAACGAAGAAAACTCGTGTTTATTTTATAGAGATTTTTTTTCTTTTGGTATTGTTCGAATGAAAATAGGTTTTCAATCGCATGAACTCTGGTACACATCACCCCGATCGAAATTCCTTTAGTCTAACGAAGTGTAGTGAACGCACCATAAATTAAATTCATTGAAATGAGTGAATGAGCTGGAGACACTCAACCTAATTGAATGGATGCGAAGAATATGGGGTGCGAAGAATATGATGGAATCCGGCAATGGCAAAGAAAGTTAGGGAAAAAATATAAGCGAAATTCGGTCAAATCATTATGTAAATGTGCGTGCATTTATGTGAAATTATCTGCCTTTAACACCCTTTCCCTCTTCTTCTTCGTTTTTATTATGAACAATTTTCCCATTTGGCAAATGAAAAAATTGATTCGTTCACCATTGCCATCATCGTTGTCGTCGTCGTGGTCATCATCTCCACAATGTGAAATAACATTCAATCGAAAAACAATACGACAGTGATGGATAAGTGTCACACACTGCAATCGTATTAAGGACACAAGTCACACTTTCTAAGTCGCCACAGGTTGCCACTAATACAGTTCTCTAGTCCATTTCCAATTTTGCGATTTATTTTATCGCATATAAATAAATGAGCTGTGAATCAATTCTCACTCGTATCCTCGACCAAATAATTTTTGAACAAATACTTGTTGTTGTTTCTTGTCGCTCTTCCTTTCCGATGGTCTGTTGTTGCTTGGTTTTTTTTTTATTAATTTAAACCATTTTTTCTACTATTCACAACTTGCAGCATTTTTCAGTGTGGTTGGCTTTGTTTGAGTTTTCAAAACAACGGAGTGATAATGCCGTCGTGAGGCGAAAGTACGAACGAAGGAATTATTGCGGAAAAAAAGACAGAGGCAGAGAGAGGGAGAGAACAGAATAACAACAACCAGCCGCCGCATTCGCAATCACATCGACGCTTGGGACAACTTGTGCATTCATTTATTTTTCCCAATATTTATTTTTAATTTCTCAACTGCTCATTCAAATACAGCGACAAATGAACGGTAGTCGTCGTCGTTGTTGTTGTCGTCGTCATTTATACCTTCTCATGCCGCTCAATTCAACAACAACAAAAAAATGTATAAAAATTTTCCGAAAGAAAGAAATGATTTGTATCTTTTCGTTATAGATATGTGTGTTTTTTTGTCCGATGCCGTTTGATTTTTTATTTATTTTTTTTTTTTCAAATGTGTGTAGACAAATATTTTGTAATATGAATCCATCAAAATGGTTAAGATACGATATGGATGAACATGCAAAGCACCAGTTAACAATTTAATTTTCTCTTTCAGACATCTGATGTTTTGTGTGTTCATTAGAATTTTCAATTACTTTATTCTATAGATTTGATTTGTCGGTGTAATGTATCACGGGTCGATTTGGTTTTTGTTTTTGTTTGATTCTTTTTTTCTTTTCTTTTTGAACTGGACGATGCAAAAATTTCGCGATTTATTTTAATTGAGAATATTCGAACGCGAGCGCAGAATGAGCGTTATGCAAACACAAACTATTTCACGCACCAACGAAAGAGAAAAAAAAATGATGACAATTTTCTTTTTTATTCTTTGATACAATTTGAAATTCGGTTTAACGTTCTTCTTTCCACATGCGCACACTAAGCAAATCGTGTAGCATGACTATCGCGTTCAGAGGCTTTTTATAAACTGAACTCGTGCAAAAGTGAAGCGGTACGGTTTCACACTTGTAGATAAATTCATATTTGCGAAATATTCTCACTCAGAATGTATGTGCTTCGATGGAAGCGGAGCGCATACAATCGTCATCTTCATAGTCGCACTCAACACAAACGAGATACGGGAATATTGTGATTTCGCTCAAGCCGCGCGCACAGCTGCTATGGCTGTTTGAGTTGAAATGCTTGATTTGAGTGGAAATACGAATTAAACATACCAACGGTAAAACATTCGAAAATTGAATCGTTTACAATTCAACTTGTCGTATCCACTTCGATGGATTATAATTATCAGCAATTCAACAACCAAAATTGGTCACATTACGAAAAATCAACTCGATTCAAACTATCAACTTCTTTTTTTCAAATAGAAACCCATTCAAAGCTGCTCTTGTATTAGTTTTCAATTAAACGCCTATCACAATCCATGTCAGCTTGTACACAAAAGTCACATGTGCATATCAAAGCAAACCAACAAATCAGCAAAACGCCAACCGACACACACAGTGTTCACGTCATATATGACACGGATATTTTGTTTGTGAATAAGCGCGTTTTATGGGCAGCCAACCAACAAGTGATAATAAATAATTAATTGAATAAAATGACTTGATTTTACATTCTCGAGGGAAAGATCAGCACACATATTTTTCTGTCCATGTTTTTTCGGTCGTTAAACGGGCCAACATCGTTAGTGGTATGTTTTTGTTGGTTGTGTGTGTATATATAAATGTGCTGCTGTGCAATCAGCCAAATGAACAGGAACGGAAAATTCCGATCAGAAATCAAATTAATTTTCGGCCCACAACATATACGACACAATCATTTGCACGGTCGTTCGCTCGCTCGCTCCTTCGTTCGCTGAAAAATCGATGGCGTAAATATTCATGGCAAAGCACTCAATGTGTTTCGCTAAGTTCTAAGCACATCATGCCCATAACAATGGACCCAACATCCATTGGCACAACATTACATTACACCGATGACGAAAGATAAATGTTTAAACCATTCGGATGGAAGAGTTTTCGAGATTTGGGGTGAGAAAGGCCAAAAACACACTCACTCACACACACACACGCGCGCGTATGCATATCGAAGATGTGCTCGCATGCAACACATGTGTTGAGCGTTTGCTGCTCGGGACAGGCGATCGATTAATGAGGCTGTAAACTGTGAACATGTAATGGTGGCAAAAACCATCATCCAAATGAGAATAACAATCCACAAAACGAAAATGCACTTCAATTTGAGATTATTGAATATTACATTTTGTATCAGATCCCCGTCCAATGTGTTTACATTTGACATTACATAACCGTTCCCAAAGTGCAACCATTTTCTAGATGAACGGGAATCCAACAAACCAAAACACGGTTCACTCAAACGAACGAATGGACGACCGCTTGCTCTCGAAATGCCAACACAAAGTTCAAGTATTACAAGAATCACGAATGCTATGCTAATCTCTTGGCAACCAATTATAATCTCTTTTCCTTTAATCATGTTCAACATATATCGTGTAGCAAGTTGAAAGGACTAATCGGTTCGGGGTCATCTTGCCATTTTTCTTGCGTTGATTTGTTTATAACATGGATTTACCTTCGAAATTCCCATTCATTGTTCATGAAACAATGTTTATTTATTGTTTCAAAAATACTTCCATCCCCATCCACAGATAAAGAAAAAAACTGCATTTGCATGACTTACCTTTTGATTTCGTCTTTGATTTTGGCACACTGAACAATGTCGTCATGATCGCTCTGCTTGAAAATCGTTTCAACGGAATCAAATCGCACGAATTCGATTTTAGCGGCACGTTTTCCGGTCGCACGTTTTGTTGTGATGGCCGATGTGGCGCCCGTGCTAGCCGTTACAGCTATTGATGGCGTTTGAAATGTGGTCGATGCCGGCGAAACGATTGTTGTGGTCGTTCGCACGGTTGGCAGAGTTGGCGATGTTGTGACCGTCACTTGATGAATCATAACGGCCCTTGGGCAACTGTCCGGACTCGTTTTGTATTGCTGCTGCTGCTGCTGTTCATCACACATACCGAATTTAAAAGTGGTGTTGTTGTGATCAATTGGCTAGGGGTCTGTGTGGAAAAAGAGTCTATAACACTTAAATATCCCATTCACCCACTGAATTCTTTAACATACTCACTTGTTGTTTATGTGTATGTGTATGTGTATGTGTGTGTGGGTGTGTGTGTGTGCTTTCTTGTTAATCAAATATCATTTTGAATGCATTCGATTCGATACGATTTTAGGTTCTAGCTCGGCAACCATTCTTGCTGTCGTATTTAATATTCATTTGTAATTTAAGTCCCGACCGCTGCGTTGTGAATGGACGATGCTTCGTTGAATACGTAAATGATGTTTTACTCATGTAAGCCATTTGTTTCTTGAATATCTGAGAATAAAAAAATGAAAAAGGATACACCAATTTAGATAAAATAACTTATAGCTGTCTCTCAATTGAGCAATTGATAATGGAAGGAACAACAACACAGAACATTCGACCGTCTCAAGACAAATGATTGCATAAATAATTGAAATCAGATTATCTGAACCGCAACTCGTAAGTTATTAGCCATTATTTCAAGCCTACATCCAAAGCGGGATTTGAAAAACAATTAGAGGTTGCATAAAATGACCGTAAATGTATCAAAATTCGAATTTCAAATTGTTTTTGCATCAAATTAAATCTCTACATTTTGGTTGTACAAGCAAAAACAATAAAAATGAAAGAATATCCATCAATTTTATGCGAGCTTTCGAAATGCAATGAATTTTTCATATTTTGAATATAACCACGGTTAGCACTAGTTCGGTTGATATGCTCGGCATTAATTCAACCTGTCAGTCGTATCGCATCTAACGGGCATGTCGGCGTTGTAATTGTTGTTTGCCATGTATTCATGAAACAAGATCTCAAGTGTTTGAATATTTTCGGCATATATGACCTTCTACATAAAATTCACTAAACGGCAACACATGAAATTCAAAATGCAAAATTCATTGTTCAAATCGCTGCGGGCCATTGTGTAAAACCGTTTCGAACAGGCGGCAACCTAAATGGTGTATTTTCCGAATATCTCTCTATCTCTTTCTCTCTCACATACATGGATTTCACATTGAAAATTTAGCATTTTCGCTTAATCGATGTTTGGAAATGTAGCATCGTGCAGCACATTTTTAATCATTCATTTGATTTCGATTTCGAGTTGTGTTTAACGCTACCACTTGAACATGCCACTACTTGCTACGTTCGTTTTCTTTTGATTTCTCTCCCCGGCCCATTGCCATTTCCAATTATTTTATACCAATCGTGTTCGATAATTGTTGAATTTCTTCGTTTGTTCTCGACCACAATTTCAAAATATCGACAGTAATTATTGTAAGACCCAAACTCGATGGCAACATGTTCAACTTAAATATGAATGTTTAATTATCATTTCGATTTTTTTTTCTTCGTGCAAATTCATCCATGTGAATGAAAGGAAAAAGAAAAGGAAAACGGCGAAAAAAGCACGGAAAAGCTTTGAATGTACAGCTTCAGCAGTTACATTTGAATATGGTTTTGATCCTGAGTGCGACTGGTTGTGGAAGTCGATACAAGATGGCGGTACATGTACTGTATTCCACTGAAATTTCGATGTCTTCGACGTGCAGTGCTTTGCTTGGATAGACTTGGGGTATATATTTGGTGGAAAAGCTTTCTAATGAAAATAAATAGAAAAGCTTTTCACAGTGTTAAGCTCAAAATTTCGAATCCGTTTTTATTACGGCAATTCAAAGACGTTGCGACTATAAGACAATATTTTACATAGAATATTCGATTCATCCGGAATCAATTGAATTAAAAGTTAAAATCAAGCAATTTCTTCAAGTACTAAAATGAAATTTGACTGTAAAATCGATATTGCATACCATTCGAATGGCAGTTCGAATGAAGATTAATGGAATGGCGCTTGTTTCACTGCAATTCCCCAGCGTATTCATTGTATTTTATGGCTTTGAATGTGTGTATGTGTAGTTGTTTAGCACAGTGTGTACAGCACAAAATCCCATCAAACGTAGTTTAAACTATACACGGATCACCTTTCAAATTAATGAATGCTTTTATTTATTATTATTATTATTATTTATTCTTGTAGCTAGTACGATAAATGGTGTAACTGGAATAACTGGTGGCAAGAGGAAACAAGTTTTTGAGTCTAACGAACAATAAATGTCGTTTTTCATAACGTGAGTTAATAATAATGCCACAGTATACATATATTAAAGCTAAATGTTAAATTTTTCAATACCTATTCTTCCACAAAGTAGCTTTCTTTCACTCGCCCTCTCTCTCTCTCCTTCTCACTCATAATTAGTCGATGTACTTTTTTTTCTACCGTTAGCATCAGGCATATTCTTTGGTAACGGCTTTTGCCATTGTCGTTGATCACATTCCTTGCCCATTCTCTCTCTCTCTCTTTCTCTGTGACTCTGTCTTTGGGTAGAGCGCTGAATGTGTACGCATGTGTACAAACTTTAACCATCACTGCTTAAAAATAAAGCTGTACATTGTGGGGGATTTAAGTCTCTGCGACAAAATCGCACGCAGAGAAAAAATGCCGAAACCATTTAATCATAATGATTTTTGTATAAATCCGCTTCCGACTGAAAATAGTAGTCATTTTCTTCATAAGCCACACATACACATACACACAAAACACCATACAGTTCATGTACAATAATAAATGCATTGCACTCCAGCTAATAATTTTGAAATGTTTAATTATAAGTGTCTAAGTTTTGTGAAATAAATTTTTAAAATTGATTTACAACTAGAAGCGGTGTACGACGATCGAGTGGGATGAGGAAGACGCATGCAGTTGTGGCTTGGTTGATTACTCACAGTTTATGTAAATAAATCAACCGCACGAAGAAATGTGTGTTTGAATTTTTAATAAAATGGTCCCTTACAAACCATCGTCGTCATCGTCGTCGTCGTAGTCTATTGCACACAAACACACGAGTCACATGTGCGCACTTCAAATGTTAACTTATCGGGATATTGTGTGTTTTGTTGCTGTTCTAGTGTTTTATTAAAATAGTGGTTTTCATTTCAACAGTGGTATTGTCGTTGCTGTTATCCAACAGCAGCCAACAGAGACATCGAATTAAACTACTTCCATTAGCGAGTGAGGATGTGTGTGATACTCAAAAAGAAACATAGGTACACACATAGGATCATCCATGGAATCCAAACGAAGATGTGTAAATATGCGCATTAAAATTAATAAATTTAACATTTCGGGAGCTTTTGTGTTTTAAAAATCCCATGTGAGTGGATTACACTGTATTTCATTTTCCATAGGTATGTGTGCATGTGTGGGTGTTCTTGTCCCAAACATAAACCATCAACCATTTCAGCAGTATTCACTTGATCAGGTAATGTCTGCACATAGATTTATTCAAATAAATTAAAAATATCAAATAAATTTTTCCGATATTGTTCATGCGTTGCGTTGTTGTAACGCATCTGCAGTACAAAGTTCATATTCTCTTCCGGATTTGCCAACTCAAATTTGGTAGTGTTCCGAGCGGAATTCGGCAAAAATAATGCGATTTAGCATCCCAAAGGGATGCGTACTGGAGGACTTCACTTCCAGAATCAAGGTGTGAATAAATGGGGCAACATTGTTGACAGCGCCACGCCAAAGCGGTTGCCCGGCCAACTACAGTCAGTCGTAACGCAAAGTGGCACAAGCATGTCTCATTTTCTGCATGCAATCGTAGCGTTCATGCGCGTGTGTATGCGAAAAATGGTACAAGCTTGTGCCACTTTGCGTTGCAATTGACGTATGCTTCTGATTGAGAAATAATCAGATTAAAGTTAACTAAAACCAAATGAAAAGTAGATCCAAAAAAAATTAAAAAACATATTTCCTGAAAGAGTACCTTTTCTATTTATATTTGGCAAAATTTAAAAAAAATCATAGATTTGGTTCCGCTGCAATAAGATTTTGAAATGGATGGAAATTAATCATTCAATTTGATTACCATGGAAGACAAAAATGAGCTCATCATAATCATCGCTGTTAGCAATTAGAAAAATTTCGTTGATTTTAAGCACCGAAAAACAAATTATGTCGATGTTTATTTGTTTTGTAAAATCGTTTAAATTAAATCGTTTTCTTGTTATGGTGATAATAACCCTTTTTACCATTTTTCATGAGTCATTTTGGATGGCGCTCACCGATGACGTTGCGCTTGTAAAATCTTGAGCACATCAGCGTCGGTTCATTTTTCGGTCAAATTGTTGAGTTGGTTGCGTCTGTGGCGTACGCCCATTGTTCACTTCCGTCTATTGTTTCTTCTTTCTTCGCCACTTTCTGTGTTAACCCTAATGATCTCATTTACATTTTCCGCTGTAAAATAACGGGACGCAGTCAGTACTGTCAAACAACCGAAATTAACATAATTTCAAGCTGTCTTAACGGTATCATGGAATGTGCCATGTAAAAAAATGATTTTACGCTTCCGATCGAGTATTGGATCTATGTCATAAAAATGGGATTTTCCAACGCGATTTAAATAAGCAGCGTTGAAAGCATGATATTTACGTAAATAATCTCATTCAACTCACTCCGGATGACCAAAAAATGATTTTATAATTGTCCGGCGTATTCCGGATGAATATTTTTTTTACCTCCATCCGGCGTAAGAAATAGTCATCCGGGATGTGCCGGATGAATACACCTGAATCGGTAACGGATTCGACATTTCGTAGCTTATTGAATTAACGGGCCATTTAGTTTGAGCAACGATACTGATACAACAACACATATACACGAACATATATGTGACAAAACACCGAACTTATGCAAGGCATATCATTCAATTTCGTTGGTTCCATAATTTTGTCGACATATTTGATGTTAGTTGAGGGAGAAAGTGAGCCATATACCGATAAAGTTATCAACAACAAATAGATGCGTAATTTTCGATGGCATTGCTTAATTTCAGGTTTGATGCCTCCAAAAATGTATTGAATTACAGACATTTGAAAATGATCAACCATTATAGGTATTGTGGTGTGTGACCGATTGGTTTCAATATCGAAAACAAAGCAGCAGTTTTTCTCTCTTCCAATGCGAACGCATTCATCCACCGCAACAGCAGAAGAAGAAAAACGTTTGTTCTCCAAAGAAGAAGAAGAAATATGTATCGAAATAATCTACTGAATTATTCCATTGTTTCTTTTTGAATTTTGTAGCATTTCTCAATTTCTCGGGAAAAGACTCGGTGACAATGTGGACGTTATCAGCATGGAATTGACGATAAATAAATTGACAAGGAAAAGAAGGGCACCGAAGAATATCTGAATGAAACGGAACAAAAAAAAAACGACAAGCGACAGCATTCAAAGCTGTGAAAAGTGGCGAGTAATTTATTTTCCGTAATTCATGATATAAATGATTTGGCCGCACTCTCGCATTTTTCACGGATAGCAAATATTCAGCTGAAGTAAATGCGATAGAAATCTCGTTTTCACAGCAACAGCTCTCAGCAAGAGAAAGAAAAAGAGCCGCATCGAATGGGAACTGATATATGAATAACATTCATGGCGATGCGCAATGGGTTGTTTATTATGTTTGCCAATGATTTGTATTGTGATGAAATCATGTTGATAAGTAAATGGTAATATCTCTCAGTTAATTTTCACTTTGCTTCCATCTCCCCAGCATTTCACACAATAAATACGACGGAGACCAATCAACGTCCCCATCCAATCCATCCATCCATCCAAAAGCAAATAGAGAAATAATCCAAGTTGTCTATTGTGCCTGGACAGCTGGTGAAGTTCTGCTTATGAAATTCGATACAGCTAATCATCTTTTTCGTACTTTCTTTACTAAGTAGGCTTATGTTTTGTGGCACCGTCGACAAGACAAGGCAATTGTGTTATTGGTCGATTTGGTGTGATCGTTGTTTTTTTCCCCCATCAGGTTAGGCCAATAAAACGAATAAGATTACAATCGATGCGATAAGATGATTTTTCATAGTTGTGTACCGCATAAAAACGGCATTTTCATTAACATGCAACAGTCTGGCCAACCTGTCTCGTTTGGAAAACAAGTGACTCAAAATAGTGCTAAATCATCAAAATATGGTACACACTCTCATATGCTCGTATCAGATGTTTATCCAAAGCAATGGTCACGTTTATCGCACACTTTTTCTCTCTCGTCACTTTGATGTGTGTGTTGCGGCAAATGCTGAATCATTGAAATGACCAGCAAATGACGAGAAGCTAATAAAAATATTACGATTAATAATAATATGGTTGCGATATACGATTTTATCGCCAGTCCAATTACAAATGCTCAACAATAACAGAAAAAAAAGAGAACACTTTTCATGCTGATGTATTCGATGCGAACGCAAATTCATAAATGTTCTTTCTTGACGCCTTCTACCGCCCTTGCTTCAGCTACGTACAGACAGACACACAATCAAGATGCGCCGATCGAGATTTGCCGTAATGAATGTTACGCATTTGATTGTTTGACATATTTCTTAATCACGACTACTTAATTCCATCGTCATTTTGCCATTAATCCGTCGCCATTTTATTATATCATCACTGTGATTTATGTAGCAATAGCAGAGTTTTTGCCCAAATTAAATATTATTGTCAACCTCTGCGTAACAAAAGTGATGACCTTCCATCTGTATTAGGTTTTCTTCATTTTTATGAAAAGATTGCCCATTTTTTCTACCCATTTTCGCACTTCAAATGAACCTTAATCAATTTTTTACATCGTCTTGAATTGACATCGTCAATTTGAACGGTGAATTCTATGATAAAGAGATACAAGTACAATGATACAAGAGGGAATGTGTGTGGAAAGTAGAATATCGGGTAATTTGTTCCGAAGACACTCAATATTTGGTCATCATGCACCGCTTTTCTTTTTCCACAATCCACAAACTCACACACAGTACATTAGTAGATTTAATGGAAGTGCTTGTCAGTGATTTTCGATAACGATGATAATTTTATAGTTAAAGATGCTTTTGGATTGAATTTTTTTTTCGAGAAAAAATACATTTTTTTTCTCGCTATCAAGTGATTGTGAACGTCAAGGGCCGAATGGGTCATATCAGAAATCAATCATTTATCAATTTTAAATGATTACGGGTTCCTATCGTTCTGACACACATACATGCACAGGAAGCAGAAGGACAACATTTTTCATTGGTCTGAGTATTGATGACCGACAATTCGTCAAATCATAAGTCCCAGAAGAGATTTCCAGATATACCGGTCTCTATACATTTTAAGGGACTTTTGCTCTACTTCGTTTCTTCCATCCCCTTCCATAAACCGTTTCGTTCGTAATCAATCTTGGTGGTTGAAATCAAAACTTTTTTCTTTTCATTGTTCGTCGACAGACGAACTCCTGATCCCAACTGCTCAATTTCTATTGATTCGAATTTCGATTCCTTTTTTTTCACTTTAAAACTGTCATGTACCCGTTTACCAAGGGAAAGGTTTAGAATGGTTTTTTTTTTCATGTTAGAAATGCGTAGATTGAACCTTCTAGGTTCCAAACGATGTGACAAAACTCACAATGAAGCAAATTCTAGGTCGATTTTCGGTGTTTTTCTTTCGTCAGGTTGTTTGGGAAAAAAAGAGTTATTTCATTTATACCAAATAATAAATATTTAATTGTTAATTAAAATGGGTGTCAAATCAAATGAATTCGTCTAACGATGTGTGAATGTGTGTGTGGGTCTATGCAAATGTGTCGAATGAATAAAGCGAAAGAAAAAAACAATTCTAACTCGCAGCAGAACGAGAAGTAGAGAGTGAGATGTGAGTTTCAATACGTTTTCTATTCATTTGTTTTCATCAGAATGTCAAAGAAACAAAAACATATACCCGGTATCCTCATTGTTTTGCCATAGTCAACATTGTTTACGTATCTGGCTGGCGTCTGTTTATGAATTGAAAAGAAGAATAAGGGAAAAGAGTCCGATCATACATTCAGCTACTGTGCGACTCTCTCTCTCGCTCTCTTTCATGTATATATAATTGAATCGCTTTGTGTCTTTCGAAATAATGTAAACTCTTTCATACTTTGGCATGAATCTTTTCGAAATTACGTAAATTGTAACCGGTGGATTAAAGACGGAAAATTTATTGTTTCGACGAGAAAGTGCGAGCCAAACAATAGTTGGAGAATGAAAAACCTAGGGGCTAGGAACAAGTTGTATCATTCGTATGTATTTGCATATATTCATGCGTTCGTGGCTTTGTTATTGTTGTTGTAAACTCACTGCGCTGCGAATTTCTCGTATACACAATCACAAGAATTCACGAATATTCGTACGAATTCGTACCAAGCGCTTGTGTTCCTACCCCCTAGTGAAAAACGGAAACAAAATATGATGTGAGATACATGGAATTTTCGTCTATTGTAACCTTCATGCATATGCTCTAACACAGACGCATTTCTGTTTGTGTGCCAGAATGTGTTTGATGATAAAAAAAGATAATAATAATTTCGACACACTGTCTTTATCTTTTCGGCTATATTTTTTTTACGAAAAGAACACACTTATCACTCTCGATTGAAATGATGTGAAAACATTTGAAAAACTTGGAATTTTTATTCGATTAATGGCGCATATAAGAAGCAATTGCTTTTTCATTCCATGAAGAATATGTACGTATATATCAAAACACATGATGAAAATGTCTCAGATTACAGAATATTCTAACAATGTTAACCCTTTTTCATAGAATGTTTTTGATAGAAAAAAAAACTCCTTCTTATATCGATCACAAGGTACGCGGCATGGAGCGAGGGAATGCCAATTATGTCACTGAACAATGGCCAAAGTATAGAAAACTAATTGTCAACGTAATACGTACGTTATATCAAATAAAGAAAATTTCGAGGGGAAAAAATACAAACGAAAATAAAAAAAGCATTGTTAAATTGAAAAGGTATGATTTGTAAAGGAAGAATACATGGGAAAAAAGACGGAAAAACTTCTTGACATGCAGAAAAAGACCAACACAATGACTTTATTATTTCGCGATATACTTGTCGCTGACCTATCTCGTTGACACATTTACTCGGGCATCGACGCACGAGGAATGAACTCCTCAGAATATTCGTTGGACTTTATTACGTCTTTCTGAAATACGGTTCTTGAGAAAGTTGGTACGCAAAAACGGTACATCAAAATAATTTTTTTTTTGGGTTTTAAGCCGTGACAACACTTGTCCCGTACAGCAACACTTGTACCGTTTTTTTCGTACAACTTTTTTTCAAGTTCCACATTTAACTACGCATTGGAAAAAGTTTAACGAATATTCTCAGCCGTTCAAATGTGATCGAGTGAGAAAAAACAAAGGCCAAACAATCCACCCCGAAATAAAAAATCCATTAAATTATGCTTAACAAGAATCGACTGCACACTCAATCTCTCTCTCCCTCTCACTTTTAATATTTGTTCATTGCTTGCAAATACATTGATCGACAAAAGACGCATCATCAAGAATATGCGGGCACTGAGCATACATCATCTTTTTCAAGTATCGTCATAACAATGGGATGCGTGGCCAATGATAGAAAGGTTAAGTCCTGTTTATATGCGTTCGGTCAAAGACTTGGATGATTTCGCCACTTATTATTATTGAAAGCTACTATTTTGAGCATTGTGTATGTCTGTGTGCAACCCACGCCAAAGACATAAGAACAAGAAAACATAAAAAAGAACTTTAAGAAGCATCGAGACTTCATTCAATCAAGAATATGACCGCATGTACAACAAAACATCAATTTCAATTCAATAGCAGACAATTCTCTGAACTAGCGTGCGCTTGGTGAATAGAATTTCCGCATGTTCGTTTTGGGAGATATGTTAGGGCGAATACAATAACGATACAACGATCGATATAAATTACTAATCCAGTAATTTTGCCATCGATTGGTTATTTTTCTTGCTCTTGTTCTCTCTTGCTCTCGTTTTCTGAAGAGGATGAAAACTCTTGACGCAGCTATTGCGGTGTGTACCACTGAAAATTCCATAAAAATGATTTATGACCAACAAATAAAAACAATAGTAATCGATATTATCATAAAAGTACATTATGATTATTAGCTTCTTGGGGTTCACTAAGTTAAGGAGCGGCTTTTTGTATCACAAACGATGTGCTTATACAGTGTTTCTTCTTCTTCTTCTTCTTCTTCTTCTTCTTCTTCTTCTTCTTCTT
>NW_022601432.1:6122997-6157659 GCF_009176505.1 Sitodiplosis mosellana | reverse complement strand
TTCTTCTTCTTCTTCTTCTTCTTCTTCTTCTTCTTCTTCTTCTTCTTCTTCTTCTTCTTCTGCTCTTGTTCGCCTGTAACAAACGCCAAATATCAGATTTATGGGAAGTGCTCAATAAGCCAAATCCATTGCGAACATTTTGGGTAACCTTGTTCTATGGGGATCCATTAGGGAAATTAAAAGTATTTCAAAAATCGATATTGAATTTGAAAAAGGCCAAACGACCAAGTTTTGTATCCATGAAAGAAATTATGAATCGCTCCAATTAGCATTTAAGCTTTACATCCAATCACATTTGATTAGTGCTTTTTCTTTTTTTTGCCACATTTCAAAAGACATCAATTTTTCACCGAATGTTCAACAAATGAATCGAAGACATAATTTCAAAGCAATTTTTTAATTAGATTAATCGCTTGGTTTTGAAACTCAAAACAACACTGCCTCCGATTTTGCAAATGAACAATTCAAACTTGCAAGCTTTCAATCGACTTTACCAGGTTTTAGGTAGATGGGACGCGTTCCTAAATACCATGGCGAATTCAACTGATTTTTTTTCAATCCACGCAAAAATTCTGAAAATCCGATTTGAAATGAAAAATGGGAGAAATTCCAAAATTGGCACATTGTAACTGTGGGTCCCGAGAAAGGATGGGTCCGATGGAAAATCGAATTCAATAATTGATTGACGAAAAATAAAGCTATTTCTATGGCAGAGGAGAGTGATTACATTAATACAAAGTTGCGCATTACAGACACGATTTAATTGATGTATTTTGAATAGAGCATGTTATGAGCTGATGTCCGCAGCACTAACCAACATCAGTTGCTGATATCAGCTGCTGACGAGTATGTGTTGCGTTGTTTTAACACATTTGCAGCAATTGTCCCATTGGTAAGTTCAATCTTGCCATTGGTATGTTTGGAGGATATTACGTTTTTATACTGCAAATGCGTTAGAACAACGCAACGCATACTCGTCAGCAGCTGTTATCAGCAACTGACGTTAGTTAGTGCTGCTGACATCAGCCCATAACACGCTCTGATTTTGAATTATGAAAAGGCTGAAATTGAGGCACTCGGTTAAAGGATTTTATTATGATTTTGGAATTTTTAATTTAATCCGAACACCACAAAATACGAACAAACCAGGCCACAATTTGCCAAAGTATTGTAATGAATTGAAAACAGTTCAATTATGCCCAAAAAATGCAGCCAACGAAATGAAGAAATGAACAGCAGCGGTTCGAATGTGTGTTAATTTAACAAGTATAAAAACGATTTTCCATTTGGTTTGTATTCCGAATGGTTACTACGCCACATTGTTCATTTTCGGAATCAAGTTTATCGTATGAGCGCACTCTTTGTGTTGATTCTGCATTTCGTTCGATTCAACCATTTTGTTTGTTTACACATCAAAGTCAATCATCAGCTTCAAAATGGAGCCTTCAATGTAACCAAAAAAAAAGTAACATCCATTTGAACACCGATTCGGTTTGAAATGTGGGGTTTGATAAGTAATTTCGTTCGAAATGATATTTTAAAAAGCCAAAAGAAAAGAAGCAAAGTCTACCGTGTAAATTTTCCACTTAAGAAAAAAATTAATGAGCTGATTCCATTGTCCATTGACCATGAATAAGTCAAATTTAAGCGCAACATTGAATGCAACAGCGCACATTTGGATTTATTCAAATTGAAAAGGATTATAATTTGCATGCGTTTTTCGGCATTTTAATGCCAAATCGGAAGCTCTGTTATAACAATGCTTCATTGTTGCCGATTATTTTTTTCAGCGCAGGCATAACTTTTGGTCAGTTTGTATATGTTCTATGCGAATGGCTCTAATAATACGGCCGGTTGGATTGAATATAACTATTTTTATTGATTTATTTTGCGGTTATTAACGAACGTGTGTATGTTCAACCGAGCATTTTCTCTTATGTATTTAATGATGCTGGTTATTTTTGGTGCACATTTTTTTCTCTCTTTATCATGAAATGGTTCACTGTTTTACATTTTCATTTGGTTTTCGAATGGGCAGGGCGAGGGGGCCAGTTTTTGTCATGTGCATCATCATATTATCACACCCATCGATGATTCCGCCGAATATGGATTCGGTGGTGGTATTCTACCTTTAATATCAAATGGCATGAAACATAAAATGATGTTTGTTTAATGCGCTCGTATTCAATCGATAATCAGATTCGAACTCTCTGTCGATGAATAAACGATTCTGCATAAATAATCATGACTATTTGCGCTGTGAAATTACAATACGCAGCATCAGCAATTTGGTTCAATCGAAAAATTACTACGTACAAACTTCGAAAACCATTGCAACGAACATTCGATACTTCAACTCGACAAAAATCAACTAAAATATTCTAGCAATTTAATGGTCAATTGAGTTTGAGAAAATTATTTGCACCAGGCTCGTTGGTAACTCATATTTAGCTGTGTCGAATGGTTTTTTTCTATTTCTGTAAAACATATGATCAACCAATGTTCATTAACTGTAACCTATAAACTGTAGCCAAAAAACCGTTGATTCATGCCAAGTACCAACCACAATCCATTCTGTTAGTTAAAATTTACATCGATTCCCCTCACTTTGCACATGCCTATGCGTCGTACATTGCAATTTTGTGCACTGCCGTAATTGAAGTCGGTCTTACACAGACGTTTGTAGTTTGAACAAATGATGCACAAATTAAATGAAGAGAGAAACGAAAGTGTTTTCTTCAATTTAAAGAAGAAAAACACACACAAACACACACCATGAACACATATACTTCCGGGAACAGAGTCATTCCGCAATGGTGCACGTAGCGTTTTAAATTACCAATGAAATAAGGATTGTGTGCATTAATTGTTTAATGAAATCGACGAAGGAAATTGCAATGTTCAGTTCAGTTTAGTTTAGTTTTCTTTTGTTTTTCCACTTCATTGAAACGTTCGAGTGCACACAGAAGGATCCAAAAGTTTCCATGGCATTGGTAAGTTTGTTGGTCCATATATTCTAACTTACGGTGACACTAGACGAAACGATGTGCTGAAGTCGTAAGTCCTGAACGTTTTCAAGTTAAAAAGAAGTACCACTCCAAGCACCTCAACAATGATGAGCAAGAGCAAACGAAACATCTGCACAGTTGGTTGCGTGATAATGAAGAAGTTAAGTAAAATATGGTTAAGTGAGAGAGTCGAACATGAAAAAAAAATTGAAATTGCATGTGAAGAGTGACACAATTTTCAAGATCACAAGTAGAACGTTACGAAATGCTTCCTGATTGTTGTCTTACTTTTGCCGTTGGACGAATTCTTCTTGGGATCTGATGCATTGTTGACATCAATGCCATATCTGATTCCCGTACAAATTCAATGACAACACGGAAATGCAAATCTAATTAGCGTGCACTTTTTCTTATTTACCACCCCAAAAGTTAAATCAGATGCAGGGGTAGCTAAAGAGTGCATTTCATAAAGTGGAAAAAGCCAGTTTAAGTTCGAAACTCAGTTTATGCTTAAAGTGTGTTCCGTGGGTAGCTTACCATAAATTAAGGGCCACAATTTTTCTTCCATTTCCCGTTCTCTGAAGCATTTCAGTTTTTCTTGATCAAACTTCGTATATGCACTCACGACAAACTATAATTGCTCGCGATGCCATATGATTTTGATTGTGAATGTGTGAATACAAACGTGTGCTTAGCTACATACATACCACTACGTTAACGAAATGCTGATGTGAAAAATTTTACCCTATATATGTACATACACACACATCTCCCTGTTCATATCTGCGAATGCCAAATAAAAAGTTTAACTGGAACAATTGGTCGAGTTTTCGCAAATGTAAATGAAACGAAACAAAAGACATAAGGCCCTCTCCGCTGCTGCTGCCGCCACCGCTCACGGCTCCGGTAACAATGTGCGAAGGCAGAGTCAAACAAACCAAAAAGACAAGCAGAGAGAATGAATAATGTAAATTCACTTGCGTTGCGAAAATATTTGCACTTTTCCGTAAACGGTGAATAATAATTATTCAGACATAATTTTATATTAGTCTTAAAATGCAACGTGACTTAGTGAAGTAAAGGAAATTGCCTTCGCCCCTCATACCAATTCATCTTTTTCGTTTAGCCCATCAAACTCCTGCGAATTTATATGGACACACATATATGAGAAGCGGCATACGGAGAAAAGGTAAAGGTGTCTTATTGTATTACTTCAAAATGGTTTGGCAGTGGCTGAAAGCGATGCTAAATGTACTCGATTTGAATGATAGACGGGTAGAAAGTTTCGACCGAAAAAAAAAGAAGAGAGAAGAGATTTTCCAGTGTTTGCACTCGGTGAGAAAAGTCGCAGACTCTTTCGTTCTGCTCATAGATTTTTGTCTGTGTTTCAACAATTGCCTTCATCCCAATGAAACATATTCCATTTTCACAGCCATACGACTTTCTTCTGTTTCGGAGCTTCAGCCCTTTTTTCGCAATGTTTGGGCAAACATTTCTGCTATTCAACCTCTTTCCATTTACCTATGCATTTTGTTTTTCTGCTAACGCTCTGTATAATTTTCGTCGTGCCCTCATCAAACCATCAAAAGACTTCGTCTCTCTCTCTCTCTCTCTCTCTCTCTCTCTCTCTCTCTCTCTCTCTCTTCTGCTTCTTTCACTCGTCTCTTGGAATGGGTGAGAATTAAACACAAATGGTAAGGTCGATGCTTTTGAACTGGAAAAAATGTGGATGTAAAGTCTGTTTTATATCCGTAGACGGCATCAAGTCATATTAAAGTAATGTTAAAGATGCGATCAAAAGTCATCTAATCAAATAAATGTGAAAAACTTTTTTGACTCTCTCTCTCTCTCTCTCTCTCTCTCTCTTCCTCGAAAATGTTCGGCCATAATTGAAGAGCCGCATTGAATTAAGTATAGCAAATAAAAATTAAAGTTCGAGGTAACTCTCATTAAGGTTAAAGAGCTGAAATTCACAATAATAACAAGTGCATGTAGAGTATTTTTCATTTGGAAGTGCATACAAATGTGAAAAGTTGTTATGACCTACAAACGCAACCGTACTGCGATAAAAGCCTATATAAACAATGTTATTATATTTTACGATATTTGACTCGATGTCAATGACGATGTGGCAGCGCCACCTATAGAGATTCCTTATTAAAATAAGTGGAACTATTGAGTGCATGCACCATATCGCACGTAAATTTTCAATATGGCAGCGCCCATCGAATTGAAAAGTTAACCGATTTCGTAGTCACAAATTATCGCTGTACGAACGCAACATTCAAAAGGTCAAACCATACATACATAGTGTACGATATAATAAATGTGTCTGCTGAGTGAAAACAACTGAATTTCATACGGTTCGCTTCGAAGCAATTAAATTAAAGTGTCACAAATTGTGTGCATTGGAATATATGTATGTATGACAGGAAGAATGTTTTAGTGCCAATCACATGGGTAAACAAATGAACATGGATATCTGGGTGAAAAATCGCAACATATTTGCGCTTGCTATTTTTCGCCGTGCCACTTCATGGGATCGCACTCATTTGTATGACGTAAAAGCCTGAATAATTGTTTCTCTGTTCTTCCAAATGTTTTTTTTTACTTGTTTTTCCTTCTTCGCTTTCAATTCAAAAATTCCAAATGGAATGAACATTTATACATCCATTTACATTTTATGTGCGCAACAACATTTCGATTTGAATTGCAGTGGAATGCTTTGCTCGACGTGAGGGTGCTTTAGTTGGTCTATGGGAAAAACAGCATATACAACAACAGTGGACAAGCGCAACAGCTTATGGAACAAATCGAAAAACGACACACTCTCCTCTCACTCTGTGTGACTGACTCTCAGTTGCCAATTGTCTGCATTTTCAAGTTTACCATAGCACAGCTCGTTCTCTCTCTTTCTCTCTCTCTCTCTCTCTCTCTCTCTCTCTTTCTCTCTGTGTGTGTTCAGTCTGGCTCTCCCGCTGGAAATGTACAATCAAGTAGTGGTTTTACAGCATGCCTTCTCTTATCTAACGTAATGAATGTTATATGCTACTTCCTTTAATGCGTACTGAATTTTATTCGCTTGAATTATTCGTATGGCATACAAAAACCAACCGAAACACATACAACATGATGTATTCATTTGACTCGTTCCTTCGTTCGTTCGTTATCTGGTGGCCAACGATAAATTCATCACTCGAAAATATTAATTGCGTATTCATGGCACACATGAAAAGTGCAAAGCAAATCAAGCAAATTACAAATGACTAACGAAGGCAACATCAACACAAACGAAATCTAATGAAAAAAAAACCTCCATGATAATTGGAAATGAAACAAAGAAACGGTTTTTGGCAATGTTTCAAATGCCACATTTCCCCATTCATTTTGCTATTCGCTATCTTTCTCAACTCATGGAGAAATTCCAACGTACGGCCAAAGCCTAACATCGTCGGTTATTCTATGCCATAATTTTTCCTCTATCTCTCTCTCTCTCTCTCTGTCTGTCTGTCTCTCTACCCATTACAACACAATTGACTTATTACGCAATAGCTGGATATTATGTGCTTAAGCCACTTAATATACATTTTTATCGCATTATATATCCATCTTAGTTATAGTCACTTTCTCAACGCTCGAGCACAAATAACAACAAAAACAACAGTAGAGGCAGGAAAAAAAACCCTTCACAAACTAAAATCCATTTTCACAAACACTTATGACGACAACGACGCGGCCGATTCACAACGCTTTTTATATTAAATCGGTGTTGCGTTACTTGTTTATGTTTTATTGTCGGCCATTCATTCGTTTGCAATTTTTTTTTTTCTCTCTCGTTCTTTCTTCATTCTTTTGCCATTGTTTTTGTTGTCAGTTGTTTTTCCGCTATCTATTTGAACTGAATTTTTGCCTCATGTCTTCACTAGGGCTTATGTTGTTGTTTTTTTCCCATCTACTTTCTACACTCTCACTCTATTTTCCACATACACATTGTCTCTCTGCATTCGAAGTGAGTTGATTTTCCGCGTCGAGGCCGAATTTGCCAAAAAAAAACGTCGACTACAAAAAAACAGAGAGAGAGAGGGAAAGAGAAGGGGAGAAGGGGAGAGAGAGAGAACGGCTATGTGCTATGGCATAGAAGCAATACAATAATCAGTGATGCCATATGAAAAATGACTTTGTTCATATGAGAAGATCAGATAAAAGAAGATCACTTTTTATTCATCATGAATGCAAGGTCTCGGCATTTCAGTTCATTTTTTTCGCGTTTCTTTGCATTTTTTTTCCTCTTTGTGACCCATGACACGACCCAATGTTACGTAGGAGTACGAGCGCGAACATCATAGTTTGTTTCTTCATCTTCATTTACATAGGATGGATTTCATTAACATCTGAAATTGAATCACTAAAGCATCTGGACGAGAGAGAGAGAGAGAGAAAAAATCAGTTTTCGGCTAATTATTATCCTTGTTAACATTCTCACACGCTATTTATGCACTGCACGGATACGAATCAACTGGCACGTTGTTGTGATAAGCGAATATGCTAATACACACACACACGCACAAACGTTTTATGCACAGCCAGAGGAACAACAACGAATTATCGTCTGAGTTTTTATACAATAGAAAGTCTGCAACGCACTTTTGCTCTGAATTCAATTATTATGCAAATAGCATCGTTATGATTTTGCCTTCATTCACTTTTCAGTTTTTCCTTTCTTGCTCGCACATTTGCGTCTATTTTTTTCCCAATCGCTTGTTTCCTTTTTTCGCTGCTGTATTGCATTTTTTAATTTGTATCAAAATACATACGATGTGAGTCAAGTTTTTTATGTATTAAAATCATTATCATTTCACAAGCGCCGGTTTTTTTTTCTCTCGAAGCACCCTGAAAAGTGTTCATCTGTTTGCGAGTGTGAATGTGTTTGTGAGTGATTTGGACGGTTGATTGTGTTTTTTTCCTCGTTACTTTCGTTTTTCGAGACTTTTTGTGTCCATGAATTTTTTTCCCGTCATTTGGCAATCATACCGATCACAAAAAGAGAATGACCGTGATAATAATCGTGGTTCATTATCAGTGTTAGTGTTTGTAATTTGCAATTATTCTCTGTTTTTGCGTGTCGCTCGGTCGGTTGGTTGGTTGGTTGTTGTTGTGGTTTTTTTTTTGTTCTTCTTGTGTCATTGACAAACCTTCCAGCTCTTCAATTATATTATAACAGCGTTCGGTGGGTACAGGACATTTCGAACTAAATTGTAACTGTCAAATGAGATTGCTGCTCGCCTTCACATTTCTATTGGTGTGGGATTTTTTCATCTATTTCTTCCCTCCAGAGAGAGCACTGTATGGCAATTGTTTTCATTTTGCATACAGATGGGCGGATTATCTGATTAAGATTAATTAATCTTAATCAAACACCCGAAATTCGCGATGATTAATACGACCACTTAATCACTTAATCGCTATTAATCATGATTAAGTGATTGTGCAATTGATTAATTTATCATCGATGATGATTAAGTTGTTGTCTTAATCACGATGTCGCCGTGATTAACTGTGACAACTTAATCATGATTAAGTAAATTCTTAATCATGATTAGGATGTGATTAACGAAATGATTGTGTAGATTTAATTAATCATTAGACGCCATAAATGCAGAAATATTGAAAATGATTCCCATTTTCCATTCTTTCAACGTTTACTTTCAATTCGGAATCATTTTCAACCTTTCTGCATTTATGGCGTCCAATGATTAATTAAATCTACACAATCATTTCGTTAATCACATCTTAATCATGATTAAGAATTTACTTAGTCATGATTAACTATTTACTTAATCATGATTAAGTTGTCACAGTCAATCACGGCGACATCATGATTAAGACAAGAACTTAATCATCATCGATGATTAATTAATCAATGGCTCATTAGGAAATCGTCTAAAATTATTAGAAAAACGTCTAAAAAAAGTGAAAAAAACGTCTAAAGAATTTGTCAAAAGAATTGAAAAAATCGTCAAAAAAATAGAAAAATCATCTAAAGAAATTGCGAAAATCGTCTAAAAAGTTTCAATATTTTTTTTTATGCAAAAATCATCTAAAATAATGTCGAAATCGTCTAAAAGCCCTATTTTATTTTTTTTGGCTTGAATATCGTCTAAAGATTTTGAAGAAACGTCTAAAAAATATCATAATCGTCTAAAGAAATAATTCATTTCGAATCTAAAGATATTGCAAAAAACGTCTAAAGATATTACGAAAATCGTCAAAAAAAATTACGAAAATCGTCTAAAGAAATTGAGAAAATCGTCTAAAAGGTGTCAATATTTTTTTGGATGAAAATCGTCTAAAGAATTAGTAAAACCATCTAATTTGAATTTCCAATTTCACCCCACCAAAATCGGTAGCTCTATGAAGACTAAACAATTCGGTATTCATATCATTACCGAAATCGACGAAGTGAATCTGTGGATTAAAAGAATAGGTTTTCTTTAGCAATTCTTTACATACTGCGATGAGATTTGTTAAATCTTCAAAAATCATAACAATTGGCAGGAACCATCTGTATTGATTTTATTGATTGAAGCTCGGTAGTATTCTCCATCTTCGAACTAAGCAAGGCTGACCTACTCTCCAGGCATGTGGTATTTGCTCATCAGAATTTTTTATGATGTTTTTGATTTCGTTTGAAATTTCTGCGGCGGTTTCAATGTTTTGCTCATCCATGAAAAATATAGTGCCTTGTTCATTCACGTGTGTTATGACTCCACGTACAAATGGTGCAATAGTCATCGGGGGTAACCACTCAGGAAAATGTTCTTAAGTTTCGATGCTGACATCATCAGAATCAATCGTAATTTTTTTAGATTCGAAATGAATTATTTTTATAGAGGATTTTCAAGCCAGAAAAAACAAATCGGACTTTTAGACGATTTCGACATTATTTTAGATGTTTTTTACACACATAAAAATATGAGAATTTTTTAGACGATTTTCGCAATTCCTTTAGACGATTTTTTCAATTCTTTTGACAAATTCTTTAGATGTTTTTGTAAATTCTTTAGATATTTTTGTGAATTCTTTAGACGTTTTTCTAACATCTAGATGATTTTTACCAAAAAAATTGAAGATTCAAATTAGATGGTTTTACTAATTCTTTAGACGATTTTCACAATTCTTTAGACGATTTTCACCCCAAAAAATATGGACACCTTTTAGACGATTTTTTCAATTTCTTTAGACGATTTTCGTTATTTTTTTTGACGATTTTCACAATTTCTTTAGATTCAAAATGAATTATTTTTTTAGACGATTTTACACATTTTTTAGACGAAAAACATTTAATCCTTAATCAATTGCACAATCACTTAATCATGATTAATAGCGATTAAGTGATTAAGTGCCATCTTAATCATCAGAAAAATGATTGTGAAAGTGAATCGCAAAACGCCCATCTGTAATTTTGCATAAGATGAAAACAGAACAAACATTCAGCGCTATATAATCTCGTGTCTTCTTTCTTTATGTTCCAAATGAACAAAAAGAAGGAGAAGAATGAAAGAAAAGATGCGGTTGTTGTTCCGCGTTTTTTTCTGCCACTTTCGGTTTGTATTCATTTGTATGTAGAAAAAAATAAATAGGAATGGATGTGTGTGTGTGTGTGTGCATGTGTATTGTGGGACAGTTCCATTTGCAAAACCGTTGCTTCTTGTGTGAATTGCGAGAGAGCGATTAAATCATCAAGATTCTTTCCTCTTCGGTTGTGCGTGTGATCCCGAATTCCAAAAACCATAAAAATGGTTTGTGTAAATTACCAAAATAACTCAAAACACCGAATCAATAAAATCACTTTGAAGCGCTCGTCGCTGACATTTTCAATGGCTCGCCAAAGCCATTATTCGCTCGATTTGGTTACCTCTCTCAACATGCACACCCGAAATGGCATGGACGGAATTAGTTTGCTGGCAAAGAAACGGAAAAACGAGCCGAAAACGGGATGATTTTCTCCGAAAGGGAATGAAGACAATTTAAATCGTCCTTCAATAAATATATTTACACCCATGGTTTCCCAGCAATATACCGTGCTTATGCTTATGTCACATAGTTTTATATTCCGCCGAATATTCCACATCAAAACGTTAGCAAGCGAAGGCAGACAATATATTGAGATAATTTCAGCTAGCTATCTGAACGCTTTGAAGCTGATTCAGCCGCTAAATTCAATGCGTTACGTTTTTTCAACGCATTTGCAGTACAAAAATGTACATCACAATGGGACGCTAAGATGAAATCTCATCTCAGATTTCATATCTCATCATTCATTTTAATTGAAATTATTCTGTCAACTCAATATGAAACCGAATATATTCGGCAAATATGAACGAGAACTAATCACTCCAAGTTGGAACGGTGATTTAATAAAAATGGATTTCATTATTTTTTGTGACAAGATACCGATTCTGATTCGGATTCGGAAAAAGTGTCGTAGAATTCCGGCACTGAGATGAGATATGAAATCTGAGATGAGATTTCATCTTAGCGTCCCATTGTGATGTACATTTTTGTACTGCAAATGCGTTGAAAAAACGTAACGCATTGAATTTAGCGGCTGAATCAGCTTCAAAGCGTTCAGAGAGCTAGCTGAAATTATCTCAATATATTGTCTGAGCGAAGGAACAAGAGCAGAAAATTCAATTTCAAATTATGTAAACGTTATGAAATATATTGATATCATCAATTTTGGTTTTGTTCTTCAGCCCCCCTTCACATAAAGCTTTCTGTCGCTTCCCATTTCATATGCGCTGGTTAATCTTATTATTGTGTGCATATCCTCTTGAATTTTGGTTTTCTTTTCATTATTTTTTTTTGCCTGTGTTCATCTTCATCTCCTTTTTGTTCTTCTCGAGCTTTGTGTGCCCACTTTTCCCATTCATGTTCTCTGCGTAAAGATTCTCCCATTCATGTTCGTGGTTGAAAAGTTGCCGGAATTTCTTTTTTGTTCATTTGTGTTTAACACGGTTTTGCTTCCGCCACACACCGAACTTTCGATGCAATCTTATTAACAATTTCATTAAGCACGTCTGTTCGAGCACAGTATGCTTGTGTAGAAAATGTGTTCGCTATGGGTAGAATTCATGTCGGCAGCACAATGACAATATTATTGGAGGGTGAAATCGGCTATCAGTACCATAAATTTATACAAGAAAATGCGTCGAGTCTATTCTTTCTATGCATCTTTGTGAATGGACACTGGTGTTAAGTGAAATGCCTGGAGAACTCAAAAAGCAAAGCCATGGTTTACTATACATTGTAACAGAGCATTGAAGCGGCTGGCTATATAGCGCTGCTGGTGAACAGATCTGTTCAAAAGCAGCTTTTGGTTGCGTGAATATTCGCTTAGACGCGCGGTCGTTCATTTAACGATTGTGACACACAGTGTTTGTCTCTTGCATTCACACAGAAACAGAAAGAGAAGCATATAAAACACACGAGACACGTGTGTGAATGCGCGCGTCGCTTACGATCTGTCTCGTGTGTTGTGTATGCTTCTCTTTCTGTTTCTGTGTGAATGCAAGAGACAAACACTGTGTGTCACAATCGTTAAATGAACAAGCGCGCGTCACAGCGAATATGAACAGATCTGTTCACCAGCAGCGCTACATAGCCAGCAACTTCAATGCTCTTCATTGTAACTTGCATCTCATTTGAAAAAAAAAATCACGAGAAAATCGATGGCACAAAGGCGTTGTAGACGGATCGTCATTATTATTATCGCATGCGACACTCGCTAATGACAATTATAAAATGTGAAGAAGAATTAGAATAAAGTTTGATGTCAATCACAAAACATCGTTATACTCATTCTCAATATAACCAACCCACTACAGCGTGAAGTTAAGTTTAAAGTTTCTTAACGAAGAGTACGCCTGGTAGCACTGCGGTACACTTTGACCATAAAGAGAAAATAATTGGTGCTTTTTAGAATCATTCAGGTAAATCCCTTACACACTAGGGGCTGATCGCGTTTTAGAAAATTGAAAATAATACTAGATTTTAATAAAAAAAAAAAAAATTCCCCAGATATCATTAGATATGATCAGATTTATCATAGTTTTGGCAGATATTTCCGATTTTTTTGACAGTTCATTTGACAGCCATTTGAGCTTGCATCTGAGCACACTGTTTATGATACTGTTAAATTGACATTGCAATTTAGTGGTAAATATGTGTGACCACTATTTTCTGATTATTTTTGGAAATTTACAATTGTGAAATTGTTTAAACTTTCTCCAGAAAAAAAATTGTGCGTTTTTATCACAACGATTCGGTATTTCCGTCAGTTAAGCTGTCAGAAAATTCACATTGTGGTAATGTCAGAAGTGTTATTTATAGTGGATATGATTCAATAATTACAGATTTTGTCAAATTATTGAGTATATATACAGATGGTATTAAAATTGAATGATAGGAACGAATTTCATAGATAAAACATTCGCAGTTTCCCCCTAGCTAACACAACACATACACACACACAAAATCGCTTTGTAATTGAATCAAAATGCCACATTAAAACTAAATTAAATTATAAAATTTTGCGTTCATTTTGACTTGTGTCGATTTCCGCATGGCGGTCGGTACATAAATCATTTGTCCAATACACCAGTTGCAAAAGTGAAAAGTGCTCTCATCCGGCGACTAAACTAGAGAAAAAAAGTACACAACATTGAAAGAAGCCATTTACAGTGGAAAAAGGGACCATGTGAAGAAGAAGCTTTTGTCTTGCATTGCATGGTCGATGACGTGCTTCATTTTTTTTTGGCAGTATTTCACATTTTTCTTTTCTCATCTTTTTTCGCAATCACAAACGTCCATCTCGTCTGCTCTCGACAATTCACATATTTGAGAAAGCATTCTTTTGTTCAAGTACCAACTAACAAATACATCGCATATATAATTGAAAAGATTTCCGCATGCTGCCTTTTTTCGGAGAATTTTTTTTCTCGACTATTTTATTTCTTTCATTTGAAGAACCGCCCGCTCTTTCGAGAAGCGCACGTGAACACACTCTTCGCAATAGATTTCTTCGTTTCTTCAACGAATTGTACCTTCGCTCTGCGGCCGCCCGAATATGCTTCGGAGTTGAATGTGATTTTCTACTGAAATATATTGAAAGCTCAGGTCTTGACGCACAATTTCCATAGCTTTGAAACTTTTCTTAGTCGTCGTCGTCGTCGTCGTCTTCGTCGTCGTCGTCATCGTCGTCATCGTCGGAAAACAACTCGAGAGACGGAAAATAAAAATGCTTAATAGACTATGTTCAGTCAAAATATTGTATTTTTATGTGAGTCATCAACCAGTATTACTGGCATTAAATTATAAACAAACTAATTTTTTCTGCCAACTCTCTTATTGTCCCCATCCCCCCCCAGCACATATTCTGATAGAGATTCGCATATCTTTTCACGATGGGAAGACCGAAAATAATGAAATTCTCTCTCTCTCTCTCTCTCTCTCTGTCTGCCTCTTTCAACAAAGTCGACTATTTGCGAAAGAGACAGTACATTGCAGCGCATATATATCTGAGTCTTCAACGCGTGCACAAGGACACATCAATTGTGTCATAAGTTTTCGAATAATCGTCAAAATCACTCGTTTGCTCTTCAATTCAAATTGAATGCAACGCACAAACGGAATTTTAAACGAGCAAATAATATTTTACCTTCATAATGATATTAATTTTCTATCGTTTCGTAAATAAAATTATGGCAATGAGTTTCGAAATGGCAAAAATCTATTTACACTTGTCGGTGGTATCGTGGATGTCTCAATGTGCGCGTTTCGTACACACTCACCCATATCCAATTCATTCAAAGGATTTTCGCCGAAGTCGTATCAACGCAAAAAGAAAATCAACTCAATCCGTGATCTCATGATGGGCTGCAAAACGAGAATCGGCTATGAAATTATGTAAATGACACAGTAGAAGCACACTGTTTCCAATTTGGCCACAATTATCTCGCTTAGTTTTGCCATTTATCACCAATTCAATTATTTCCAAAAATATTTTCGAAATCTTGATCATTCGCAGCGCGAATATTCATCCGTAGAGTGTGTGTAACATTGTTCAACAACATTGAACATTTCTTTCGCCCGGCAATTAAATTAAACTTGATTTCAACGCGTGCAAGAAATGTAGACAGCGATCAACAAATGTGTTCTGTACGTGCGATGATTACGGGATGTAAGTGAATCCGTACAAACTATTTTCTCATTTTATGTGTTCTGTGTCGACTTCTGCAGCAAATCGAATTCATTTTATGTTTTCTTCTTTGAATATTCATGCGAAACTGATTTAGTTCCATCAAGAGAACGGAAGAGCTACGACCGGAAAGAGAGAGAGAGGGAGAGAGAGAGAGACAGAGTGAAGCTGAAACAATCCTTTTGACGTAAATAAGAGAACAGAGAATGAAAGAATTTGGTCGACATGAAATCCGGCATGTGGAAATTGAATAATTTTGAGTCAAAGGGATATGAAACCGCAAATAAATAATAGGGTCGACTACGAAATAAGATCAATGCGGGCGCACATTACAAGGGGACGCTCTCCCATGTGTTTTGCAAAAAAAACTATGGAATTTACCACATTTTTACATGTCATCAAGTTAATGATGGTACTGACGATTGTTACCCTTTTGCTTGCAAAAATGTCACGAATTATTAATACGAATAGATGAGAGTGTGATGTCAACGCGGTTACACATACAATGCGTGCGTTTACTTTCTTTCTTTTTTTCTCCTCTCCGCCCGCATTTTGTTTAGTTGAACGGCATTCCCAAAACACCGAACGCGGAAGGACTGCCTATTTCAAGATTGCTATTAAATCCGATGAAATGTTCGTTTTGAAAGGAGTTTTATGGATCTGAATTTCTGTTTTTCACACTATGACTCTCGTGTCGTTAGTGAGAGCATGTGTAGGAGAGGCAAAACCATCGATTCATACTCACACATGAAGAAATAAAAAAAACCGTCTCATTTACATATTACCATCGTTGACATCAAAACCCATTACGTCTTCGTTGGGCACAAAGACATGGCATCGACAGTAACAACAACAACGACGACGACGACAACGATGATGATGACGACAGCAACAAAAAGAACAATGAACACACACAAAAAATTTTTTATTTATTTTTATGTTATCTATTTTGCTGTTTTTCGCTCATACATTCACGTCCCATTTTCCCCCATTGTCACCTCCATTCAATTCGGAGAATGGCAAACACAGCAAGACTGATTTCGCCTCGCTATGATTGTTGTGTTTCTGCTATGTTTTCGTAGCTAAAGCGAAACGTGTTGATATTTGTATGTGTGCTTCCTTTTTATTTTATTGTTCCGAAATTGATGTAATCGTTGTTTTCATGCTGATATAGAAAGTGTTTTAATGTCTCAATACATCGCCGTTTTGAGGAGAGAGAAAGAGAGAGAGAGAGAGAGAGAGAGAGCGGTTTCTCAACGCAAAATGTTTGGAATTCATTTGTGGTATGTTCATTCTGTCTTCCTTCCCTCGTTTACCATTTGCAAACGATTCCTTGCCATCTTCATTTTCTAAACTGGTGCCGTTCTTATGAGTCTCGTAAACGAATGGAAAATGACATGCCGTGAGCATAGCTCGAGCACATACACACAAAACAACAAATGCAAACAATATTCAAGAAAAATATTTAAAAAAAAACCCAGAAAACGATATAAAATATGATCACCGAACTCTTCACCAAACTTTGACATGATTAATAACATGGCACTGACAATCGCCTTGCTTCAGCCGTGTCGCCATTTCGTCTGATCAAATGTACACCTTTTGAGACACAGTATGTAATGTTTGGCCGGAAGGCAAATGAAACATTGAACGATTTATATTTTCCGAATGATATTAACCTGCTATTCGAAATTTCGAATACCGAATTGAGCATGCCTTTGAGCAAATTATATGAGTTCATGCCATGTTCATGTTTACCTCCACATGGCATAATATCATTTGCATTGCAGAAAAATCGATCAGATTTTCAACAACCTCGCGGCACAATTTAACACTATAGAATCATGGGAGATAGTGTTTGCACTTTGCATTTAAAGTTCAATCGTTTGAATAATTGCTTGCAATTATGATAAATTTCGAGCTAAATGATGTTTTGCTCGCAGTCATTTTCCATATTGGTCTCGTCGACTAAAGCTATTTTCGAGAATGAATGGATGTCATGAACGAATTTTGAGTTTTATTGCTCCTAATTCCGTTATCAATACATTCGGTAAACCTCAACGTCTACTTTATCTTCAGTCCAAAATTAAATTCGGCTGCAAACTTGACTAAAAATAATTCTCGCTAATGCATAGCTTGGACCGCATTTTATAAATATTAACGTATTGTGAAGAATAACCGTAAATAAAAGTAGGTCGAATGGTGAACATTTCAATAAATCTATATAACGGTAAATCACATGCTGGTCCTGTCGTATAGAATGTCAGGGAAAATTTGCATGCAAAAATGAATGATGCGAATATTCGGGGGAATATCTCATGTTTTATGTTCATTGTATGCACCTTTTTGTATGGACGAGCAGAAGTTTGTTTTTATTTTGTTTTAAAAATCCTTTGTGGTTAACACTTTTCGATACGGAATTTTCGCCATTGTATATATGTACATACACTGTGTTTATTATGGGCCGGTTTGACAATTGGTTGGCAACACTGTGATTGATTCAATATATTTATGCTCATCAATACTGTGAGAAACAATACATGCGCTTGTGTGTGTATTGGTTGACATGAACCGTCGTTCTGTTTCTTCGGCGCATTGAAAGAATATATACACAAACACCGCAGTGACGATGTTGTTATTGAGATGAATCATTCCACAACCGTGTTTATGACAAACAAGCAAATTTCGGCTGTGTGAAGTGATGCTTGTTTTGTTACTGGAACAAAACACTGTTCTCTTTATGTCTCACTTTCTCTTATGCATTCATGTTTAAGTATTTTAGCGGCAAATTCTTCTCCATTTATGCCTTTCGTGTCTCTTTCTCAACTATGTTTCCCAAACACACACACACACACACGTTTCAAACAGAGACAATGAGTCTATCGCGCACTTGTTTTCATTTCATTTCATTGTTCTTACTGTGTGCGTGTGTAACACGTACTATGGGTGTGTTGCGCACTGGCTTTGCCGAACAAGCAATAAGCAAATGGTTTGTGATACGTAAAGTGAGGCGAACGTCTGTATGTATTGATTTGTATTTGATACACACAGTTCAATCACAATTCTGAATATTTTGTGCTCAGGCGCTTGTGTGTACGTTTTGATTGTTGTGTGCTCGTGTTGAACATTGTTCGGTTGGCAGAACTGTGCTTGCTTTTCAGCATTATTTACAAGTGTCATTCCGGCAATGAACAAACCTAGTTTATGTACGTACTTTTGTGCAACGCATTTATTGGAATTTTCCAGGGCTTAAGAATCGCATACCCTGTGAGTAGTGCAATGTATAGAATTAAAAAAATGTAATTTTTATTACTTTATTACCTACTTATTACTGTAATAAGATGACCTATTACTTATTACTTTGTAATAAGATGCGTAATAAGTAATAAGTCCATCTTATTACAGTAATAAGATTGTAATAAGATTGTAATAAGTATCTTATTACTTTTGGTGCACAAAAAAAACGCAAAAATAGTCTCATGTAAAAAACATGTCAATTTTTGTCAGACGGAAAAATTTTGCAAGACACATTTTTTTTCAACATTTTTTCGACTGACAAAAATAGACCAAGAGCCGTTGAACAAAGTACTTACCTTATAAGCTTAATGCCCGATAATGGAATTGTAGATGCACATTAAGGTAAATATTCAAAATATCAATTTGTTTTATCTTCATTTGATACACATCACAATATCTGCTCGCCGATAACAAGAAAAAATATTGCTTCACTTTTCGCTCAAGCTTCATGTCAGATTTTTTGTATACTGCTAAATTTGCACAAAAATAATTCAAACACAAAAAATCTGCTCCAAACATTGTACACAACATTTTTTATTTCACATTAAAGTCTCATTCAATTCAAATAAGTGAGGTTATGTGTTTGTAATGCATTTTATCCATTTTGACATGATTACAACATAACCTCACTTCTTTGGATTAAATGAGACTTTGATGTGAAATAAAAAATGTTGTATACAATATTTGGAGCAGATTTTTTATGTTTGAATTATTCTTGTACGAACTTAGCAGTAAACAAAAAATCTGCCATAAAGCTTGAGCGAAAAGTGAAGCAATTTTGTTTCTTGTTATCGGTGAGCAGATATTGTGATGTGTATCAAATGAAGATAAAACAAATTGTTATTTTGAATATTGGCCTTAATGTGCATCTACAATTCCATTATCGGACATTAAGCTTATAAGGTAAGTACTTTGTTCAACAGCTCTTGGTCATTGACATGTTTTTTACATGAAACTTTTTTTGCGATTTTTTTTTGCACCAAAAGTAATAAGACACTTATTACAATCTTATTACTGTAATAAGATAGACTTATTACAGTAATGAAATGAAAGTAATAAGTAATAAGTTACTTATTACTTTACTTCTATAGTGCAATGTATCACAATATCGTAACGGACGACGAACAGTTCACGAATTTTCAAATAAAAATGAGTTTACCACTGCCCGTTCAATGTGCGCTCAAATACTCACAGCAGACACGCAGAGTAAGGAAAAACATGTTTGTGCCTGTATTTCGGCTATGTTGAACATACTCCTACATCTTCTTCTTTTTTTTTTCTTGGAGCGACGAAGATCTGCACAAAGAAGAGGAGAAGTAAGTGCGCGGTGTGCGCACACAACTCAGTTTTGTGAGAAGAGCATCGCACACGAGCGCTGTAGCTCTCACTGAAATGAGTTGTACTGTCACAGTACTACTGTGAACTGAGTGTGCGATTCTTAAGCCCTGGAATTTTCATCAGCGGAAGGAAATAATTTAAATTGTGGGGAGTGTGCGTCACAGTATGGTTGCGATGAGATTGATTATACTGTTGAAAAAGAGGAATGGCGAATAATAAAAATTGGCCAGAATCGCGATAATGTTCGATGTATCGAAATTTAACGTCGATTCCATAAAATTGTTTAGCGATATACATACACAAACAAAGCGAGTAGCAGCAACAGTAGTAGTACTAGTAGTAGCAAAACTGTTCAAACGAGACCTGTTTGGACCAAAACACTTTTATTTTCAGCTTCCATTTCGGGTTGAGTAGGTGCGAGGCAAAGAGCAACACAGTAATTGACAACAATGGACGTCACGCAACCTTCGACATATATGGTACCAAACAGCTTAATATTCATACACTTCGCTTCGTATAATGTGTTATGAGTGTAAATATTTGCTCACTTAAGGTAATTTAAGCAGCCCTATCGGCTATTTTGACTTGCCTCGCTCTCCATTCACTTCGCTCTTTCGATTATTCAACGCATTTTTTCCTCTCTGCCCACTCTCATCCATCCGATACATACACACACGCACAAGTATTCTATTCGCCACCGTCATGTTTATTACGGATCAGATCATGTGTACGTGAAATATTTATCATAAACACTGGAGATGAAAGGATGCATGCGAGTGTGTTTGTACTGTACAATCTGTATGAAATATGACGCTTGATAATATAGAAAAGAGCGCGGTCATACGAAATTTATTTCATTTATTATACATTTTGAGTCAGCTCATTATTACTCATTCGTTCGCATTTTACTACTTGCTTTATTATTCCACTATGGTTATCTGTTTGACTCTATTAGCTCTTCGCATGTAGTATTGTTCCGACCAAAACGTAAATACCACTTTAATTTGGCTTCTTTTTCAATTCATATTCATAAAAAGTTGCATTTTTTGTTCACGAACACCACCATCCAAAGATATTCCCACAGTATTGAAAGTGAAGCAAAGAAAATCAACAGAACAGGAAATGTGTAGTGCAAGCACTGCCAGAGAAAATACATTTTAACAGAATTTGTTTGTGTTTATAGCGCAAGGTAAAGGCTAGAGAGAAAAAGAGAGAGCTAGAAAAAAATTAAACTCAAATTTATGGCTTAAGTTGAAGTTTTGATAAACGATTCAACGATTTGAGTTAAGAGCGATTGGACATGAAAGGATCCAATAATGTGCTATGACGCATATGTGTATGACTCTTGTCAGCCTACCTTTTTTCCCGGCTGCTAACACGTTTCTATCTCATGATCTCAAATTGATTCCACATGAATAACCGTTTATATGGGTATAGCAGTAATCGTTATTTAATATTTGTATAATTTCGAAAAGAGCGGTTAAAAAAAAATATGAGCTCCAGACATTAAAAATCATTGAAAAAATGGCCATAAAAACGTTGATCGTTCAACCCATTTTGGCCCGCGATTTTTCTGTTAGCTAGAATGACCTGAAAATTGGCACAGAAGCTAGTTTTGGCATAAATATGAAAAATAAATTTCAACCTCTCCTCTTCCTTAAAAAAATCCAATTTTCCATGGGCCCCCTTGGTTTTTCTTAACGTTTTTTTGCCGATTTTCCAAATTTTCGAACAGATGGGACACCCTAGATATTAAAATTAGCCAAAATGCAAAAACGGCTCGATTAGATTTTGTGGTAAACTACATTTTCTCTTTTGAAAATCTTCGAAAATTTCGTGTCTGAATGGCCACAGGTGGGAGGAATCTGAAGCGTTGCGTTTTCGCAACTCGGGGCCAAAATGGGTTAATAAGTAATGCTTAATCGTCAATTATACGGGAATGAGAATGATTAAGCTGAAATGATGTAAATTTTCATTCAATTTTTATTCTGTCGATTTTGTATACTCGTTCGCAATGATGAGTTTCGTGCTATGAATGTGAACATTGTTTGGAGATAATTGATGTTTAATGAAATGATGTTTGCTTCCCGAATGGTTGAAATGCGAACTATGGTGCGGTACAGATTTACATTTAACCGTAACACATTAATATTGTAACGAAGAGCCAAAGTAATGCTATTACAATTGTAATGCCAAAATTTAGCATTACCGGTAATGTGTTACAACTGTAATAGCTATTACTTGACCCGTCCGTTACAATATTAACATGTTACCTAACATTAACGTCAATGCCAGAAATCTAACATTTTTTATGTGATTTTTTAGCATTATTAATGTGATTTTCTAACATTACACACGCAATGTAATGCCAAATGTAACATGTTACGTGGCATTACAGAGAATTTTTTTTCACTTGTTGATGTCCGAGAATAACAGGCGTATGCCCAGTAACCATTGCGCACACAGAACTCAACTATATTTTATACTGCTACACACCTATCTCCACATAGGTTTGGATATCTCTGTGTGTCCACATTTCAACTAAGTTAGAGATAATGTGTTGCATGCATAACGAAAGAACAAAATACCTTTGAAATGGTTGTAATGCAAGTTGATTAGTGGTAAAACTTTCTGCTCTAGTACTTATGTTGAATGTAATTTGATGGTAAAGTGAAATAAGAGACGCCAACCAACTAATCTCAACAAGACAAATGAAATTTATTACGGACACACACAAACACACAAACTGCAGGTAATCTTGCACCGAACGAAATGAATACGCTTAAAGAATGCGTGATGTTTTATCTTGATCGATCGAAAGCACAAGTAATTAGAATGATAGTAGGAATGCTACCGCCAATGCCACGACCACCACCACTACATGGCTACTCGGGTTAAGCGCCTACGTTGTTTTTCCTGCTTTTCTGGCAACCAATACAAAACCATTAGCTAATTCGGTTGATGTCTATGCGGAACGAGAAAGGCGCTTGCCTAACAGAGAGTAATATTTCAGTACGAAAAGATACCATGTAATCCAAGTATAAATTTCACATTATCGAGATTAACATCCTAATGGGGTATTTTTGCCAGATCTATATAGATGCCATGACACTACAGTCCAAGGGGATAACCACACCTCAATTCAATACCGATTACTACAGATCAAAAAAGATTCTCTATTTCATTCAGAGAACTGCCAAATAAAATTAAATCTTAGTTTTTAGACGAAGCTTTGTAAGATGATATATACGAATGGGGAAGATGCAGTGAAATTGATTTCGAGGGGAAACGGTGAATATACAGAAAAAATTGGCTCATTTTTCTAGTTCTCTTACAAATTTAATTGAAACTCAGTTTTAATTTGCATTTTTATGAAATAAGATCGGAATTAAATTCAAGGCATAGTTGTTTTAACTTTTAATAGAGTCTATTTAATGAGCATCCCCGTGATCGAACACGTAGATATTTTATTAAATATGCCGGCGAATGTGCTTGGATTCAAACCGACTGATTTGCTGAAGCACGATTGATGTTGAGAACGCACGTGTGTCACACACACAGCGTTTCAAGTGAAATTTTATCGAAACATTCTGCACGTTTTTGGACTGTATGCACGGTGTGTGCATTTATCGACAGCCGAAGCGACCATTCACATAGCTGATAGCTTAATGTCAATAAAGCCATCCCAGGGCAAATCACTTAAATCCAAATTTCCGCTCATTACAATCAACATTTGCTAATACTTTTGGCTTTTGGTTGATTAAAATGTGCAATTTCTCTCCCTCTGCAGTTTGGGATCCTCTTTTCTCTCTCTCTCTTTCTCGTTCTCTCACCCTTTCATCACCATCGCTCCGCACAGGATGGTCCAGGGATTCATTCCAGTAATTGGATTTGTAACATCCCAAAATGTTATATCAAACAGTATTTTGGCATTGCCATCAACATTTGCTCACGTGCTGGCTATCAATTTTGAATATTCATAAGCAACGTATACGTTTCCACTGGAATTGAATGACGTAATACACTCCGCGAAATAATTATAGGCGCACTTTCATTTTTTCAATTTTCTTAAAAATAAACGCAAATATTGTCGCATTTTCATTATATTATTTTACTAAGGGCCATTTACGAATACATCACAAAAAGATTTACCCAAAAGGATTTCATATTTTCTATTTTTTGGTGATTCTTCTGTTTTTGGCGTGATGAAGGTGCGAAATAATTATAGGGGCACCCACAGTTTTATGCAAAAAATGCGAGCTATTGACATGTTTGTGATTTGTATTGATAATATTTATTATTATTTGGGTGCTCTTTAGAGCATTTCTGCATTTTTACAATTATCTGTAATGCTGTTGGACGCCCCGAAAACGGCCAATCGGCCATGGCATATGGGCTCCGATTCATGCGTGGGAAAATGATGAAAAATTCCACCAAAGGGGTTTGTAAATGGATACAAAACCATCTGATATTTAAAGCATGGAACTAAATACAACATATTATGCAAAATATCGGCAATTTTTTTTAGCATTTTGGTCAAAATAAGCAAAATGGCCGACATAACCTCAAAAAAAGTAACGAAATTACCATTTTTTCTGGGAATTTTTGAAAATTTTCTCGCTCCTACAATTTTGGCCATTATTGGTATTGGCTTATGATCGTTAGAATCATAAATTTTCCAAGTTATCAGTTTTGTTTTCCATATTAACGCTAAATGGTAACAAATTAAATTTGCTTATATTTGCATTCAAAGCGTGCCGTAAAATTCGCCACAGTGAAAGTAAATATAACACTCATTACATTTGACAGTAAGTCATAAATACTTCAGATTAGATTTCCCTTGAGATGCTGATAATTTTTCCTTCTCTGTGTGTGTTCAGCCCATCAGTAATGAATCTTATGCATTACCTGAAGAAACGACAGCGCAAAACAAACGAAATTTTGGATTTTTATCAAAATACAAAGAGATGAAGGTGAAGTAGGAGTTTTAACGGAATTATGCAATAAAAATGACAAACAAACTGGAACTGTTTTCGTGAATATGTGATTGCCAAAATTCAAAATTCTATTCTCAACTCATCTGACAGTAAAATTCTGTAATAAACCCAAGAATAACCCATGTAGAGATAGTACAGACAGAGAAGAGAGAGACAGAGAGAGATAAAATCGGTGACCGAAGCAAAAAACCTACCGAAGTGCTCAGAGTTCATAAAATATTCAACGAAATGGGTAATATTTTTTTGCTCACATTTCCGATAGGCTTTTATGTAAATTCAGTGCTGTTTCCTCGACAGCTACAACATATTTCCGCAGTACCTCCTTTGCACTAAATTCAATTCCGTTTGATTTGAAATACCCAGTCTTTGGCCAGTCATTATTATTTGTCCTTGATATATTGATATAAAGTATGAAACACGATCGAATGCTGAAAAACAAAGTGAATCGTAGGAAGAATGAGAGTGACGAGCGAAAACTTTTTGAAGTTTTTAATAAAATTAATGGAAAGTATCGTTTGAGGCGATTTTTTTAAGAAATTGTTTGATGGCCATTTTGCAATTTGTATGTCGATCTCTTTTCTTTCATGTGTACAAATGCAAGAAATGGTGTGTGCATGTTTTTTTTTCGTTGTGCGTATTCGAATGACATGGTGATATTTATAGCCGTCTGTTCTCGAAATCGATTTCATGCGTGTTATATTTTTGGCGCGGTATCAAGCCAACATGAAAAACAAAAGACAAGTGGAAGTGAAGTGGCGAATTTTGATGCATGTGCGCTGGCGAGTGTGTGTGTGTGTGTGCGTGTATACCTCAAACATAGTGATTTTATTGTCGTCGACTGGTACTCATTTTTTTTCGATGAACTCGAAATGTGTCTAATGGCGAAACGTGCACTTATAACACACACTGCATCGTACACTATATCGTTTTTCATACGCTAATGGTTGGTGTGTGCGTGTGTCGCTCAATTGAATCGGTTATGTCATGCTCGACCACTTCTCGCTGTGTATGTACGCTATATTTTTTTCTCTCTTTCAATCGATAAACGGGCCGAATCTTCAATGTGCGAATGAAACATCCAGTAATGTGTGCAATGTGTATGAAATGAAATACAACCGAACCACATCAATCTCGATTACGAAGTTGCCGATAAGTTGAATTCGTGGCCGTATAGGAACGTATCTCTCATACTCGCTCTTTTTCCCTCTCTTCCTCTCTTTTTACACACACAAATATGCTTTTAAACACATCCGGTCAATGGCTGCAGAAGTCAGGCATAACCAAAAATATTTCATTTTTATTTCCCTCCAAAATGTGGCAAATATGCACACTCACTCGATGTGCTCTGAAAAGGTGAATAGCGAGAAAATTTGCTCAAGCTCAAAGTATATTGGCTTGACGTTAAACATATCGATAAGCCCGATCCCGGTTCGACGATCGACAAATGATGTGGGCAACGTTATCACGGAAAAATTGGTGAAGAATTGATTTCAAAGTTTTTATACATGTGTGTTTTTCTTCCATCCTGTCAGGTCTTTATCCCTGCATTTCAACATGGCAAGCGTCCGGAAGCTCGAAGATACTGTTGGACCCGGAATTTCTTCTTTTCATCGATACGATTTGGCAAAATTGCCGACGAAAATGGAATTGAAGTGAATGCGGTACGACATGCTCGAAGATTTCTGCTTATCATGATCGGAATGACACAATCATATTCCAATTTCATTCATTTTTTTACTTGAAAAATATCGAAATAGCAAAATCCAACGTGTATAGGTATTGTTTTGTAATTTTGATGCCGATCTGTCTACCAAAACTCGATTTACAAAACAAAGATTGAATTTCCTTCATTGACAATTGCCTTGGCATAAAACGAAACCACCGACTTTGAAATGGTTGTTTTGGTTTTTATTCCGGTACAAAACGAACACACACACACACACGATATATATACGGATGTCGCACATCAAAAGCGGAACGGAAAAAAGGCATATGCTTCTTATTTGTACTGGGCTTATGGAGGCTGCTCGTCAATTTATATACACAGCCTCTGCAATCCCCACGGCGACCCATGAATCACAATCGGCACACGCGCCTTGCAATGGCTGAAATTTGAAGGAAAAAATGCAAATTTCCCCGTGAGCAAATCGCTGTTGTTTTTAGTGCTTTTGAATGCGACAACCCAGCCAATTTCGCATACTCATCCGCATAATGTATAATGATCAAATCAACCATTTGTTTGTCGCATTTCGGATTCTGCATCTAATTTAGGTAGCAACCGCGAAAAAAAGACGATAAAAATGAAACTTGGTCACACAGGTCACGTAAATAATAAATGTTTGGTTTTCTTTTCGGTTTTATATCAATAAGCCATCATAAAATATTTAATGAGATATTTGACTTGAAGTTGAAAGAACTTTGTATGAACATCAAAATCTCAATATTAGCAGAGAGTGCTTAATTGTCATTCTTCAAATAAGTTTGTTAGGAAAGTTTAGCCTCTGATAAGGTAGCATTGGCTTTAAATTGAATTAGACATATCAATGGTATTTTCGAATATAAATTCATCGAAAGATTCTGCAACGGTAGCGATGCGTCGTTACGGTGAACATGATCCGCCTCCGTTTGACACATTCATCAATGCAAATGACGTGCAAAACAATGGGCCAAAGTGATTTTAATTTAAAATGCCTACTTTTCAGTCACTGATTGCGCAAGGTTCAATTTTATTTTATTGAATTGATCCATTGTTCTTGAATTTCTCTCTCTCTCTCACTCTCATTTTTCTCATTTCCCGAACGTAATTTTGAATTGTTTCCAGACGATTTTTTTCGGCTTTATATCACATTCTCCGAAAAAATTTCGCTTCACCCTCCCCAGATAAATGTGTTTCAGTTTTGGCCTCAAGCAATGCAAATAGTCTCGAATCGTTTTGAATCCCACGATCCTCCCACCCAATATTGTTTGGCTTTTAATTTAATGAAACTTTCCTTTTGAAACAATGTTTGTCTATGGAATCGTTTTGTTTATTTTGACGCCTACGCTCAAGCACCAACCATTCAAGTGCGAGACTGTGCAAGGCTTTTTGAACCAATGCTCCGTCAAATGAGAGGAAACAATACAGCACAAAACTCTGTCTCAACATCTTTTGCATTCACCCTCTCCCTCTTCCCTCAGTCTCTTCCGTTCCCTTTTTTCGCTCTTTCTCTTCTTCTCGCTAAACGCGCATTTGAAATTCATTTCGAAAATTGCCTACCGTTATCTATGCATCGACATTTCTCCGCAAAGACACACGCGCTTATTCAGGCATTCCGATTGTTAATACGAAAAAAAGCAATAACCGTTGTTTCGACTGAAGGCTGTTTCCAAACGAATAAAAGAGCGGCAATATTTTCATATGATGCACATCAAATGGATAGATATTGAATGATACAATAAATATTTTATGAATAATTGACGTTCTTGAGTCTATTCCCACGCACTTCCAATTTATTGGCCTTGTTCATCGGGTTTCTCTTTCGCCCAAACCGAAATCGTTCGAATGGATACACCTCAGGCGTACATTTGACATGGAAAAAAACGGTTTTTTTCATCTTATGGCTAGCAGAATCGACACATTTTCCACGTTTTTTTTCTTGATCTCTTGTTGCCATTGTCTTTTTTCTCCTTCCTTTTCTTGTTCCGTTTTCATAACAATGGCTCGTCTGTGCATTTATCGTGGTCGAAGTTAAATATGTTCTAAAATTTTCAACAATTATTTTTGGCTTGTGTCTGTGGGTATTTCTCTCTCTCTCTCTCTCTCTCTCTCTCTCTCTCTCTCTCTCTCTCTCTCTCTCTCTCGTGTGTGTGTGTGTGTGTGTGTGTGTGTGTGTATATATATCGCTGTGCCGTCTTCGTTTACTACGTTGATGTATTTATTGCAGTCGAACACACTTTACGATGTGAAAACTGCTGTTTTCATCATTGTTTGTCATTATTACCACTATCAAAGTTTTTCATTTCAATTGAGAATTCGAGCTGTTTTGAACACTTCCTGACTGAATGCAAGACAACTGGCAAAATAACATGGCAACACACCACAATGGTACACGGCAACGCAAATAAAATAGATTGTGGATGCAGTTTATACATGTTGAACACATTCCATGTAAACAATTTCGACAAACTTTTTGTGTATACAAATATATTAACTCAGGACGACGAACGTAATAGAAGGCAAAAAAAGAGAAGCCAAAACGAAATAGAGATTGATGAGCTTCAGGGAAAGCATAAAATAATTGGGAATGTTGAAAATATGCCATATAGATAAAAATTGCATTGGTCTCAGAAAAAAAGGAGGAAGACGAAGACAAAGAAAGGATGGGGGAGAGAGAGTCAATGTGCTTTGGTTTTCATTTTCAAATTTACTACAGCTTACAAACATCTAAAAGGAAGGAATGCATTTTCTGTCTTCCATTTTGCGCGCTCTTTTGTTCTCTGGGCTTTCCTTCGTATGTGTCTGTTTTTTTCTTGCTCAAAAGCCGGCATCTGAAATGAACAAACTTTCAATTTGATTTTCGACGGAAACTAATAAAAACACTCCATGGGCTTTATTCACTTTACGAGAAGCAAAATTTAGTCCCCTCCTCTAAATCCGATACAAAATGCGCAAATGTTGTGCTAAAACTTGAGTCTGCTATACCATTGGATTGAATTTCTGGTGAATGTAGTTAGTTAAAACAATTTAAAGCAAAATAATTGTTCTGTGGCACACAGAAAATCAAGTATATCGGTATTGCGGACCTCATATAAAAAGGAATGGAACATTTCACAGAAGATGAAATTAATTTGTCGATGCAACGATTTAAAACCATATTATAATTCGATTTCGACTGGGGCACGTAAAACCACTTAATACAATTTTTTTGCTCTCTCTGTCGATAGAATTGGTAAATGTTGAAACGGCAACAGAACGATAAAACGCCGGTACACTTGCGGCCAATTGAAACATCATTTTCCATTGAATTGAGTTAAGTGGAAACGGTTGTTGTTGTTGTTGTTGTCTTTTTTGTCGGATTCCAGCGATTTTTTCCATGCCCAATCTCCCTCTCATTTTATTGTTTATTTATTTTTGTAGTGCTTGCACCGATCATAAAGTTGGAATATACACCGGTGTTGGAAATTGATTTTATCTCTTTATCGAGGTTTTAATGGCATATACAACGAGATTCAATGAAATTTTAAACGAAACCATATACACAATACATATAGAATCGATATATAGAATCGACCCGTTTAAGCCCGTCAGTGATTACGATCAATCAGCAAAGGAGGCCAAACCGACAAAATCGATTCGAAATATGGAGGAGTATAAGTTATTTTTAGTTTGAGATCACACATAATTCACCTTTTTTCAACTTGAACCTTTTCCGAGTCAACAATCAAATAAAACCGAAAATCCATTCAACGTTTTTTTTCTCTCCAAATTTTTCTCTCCTCATCAACGTTTTATTTTCTTTTGACTTTTTCATTTATTCAGTTTTTCTATTTGTCAGTGTCGTTATGATTTTATTATCTATGGTCTATGATATTGTCAGGATTTTTTCCCTCGCCGCTCCCATAGCATCGACATACACACTCAAATCGGTTCAATTATTTTTTTTATTGATATCATTTTGTTGTGGGAATGGGTGAATCATATCCTAGCATATTGTCGCACGCAAAATAAGATAAAAATGAATCTTTGGCTGACATCTCGAATACGAGAATTGGAAACCAGAATGAACGAGATAGAGAGAGATATAGAGAGAGAAAAAATGTCGAGTTATCCGTTGTAAAGGATATACGTGTTAAATGCAAGCGATCGTGTTATTGCCACAATATTTTTTTTTTGAATTCCCCGGTTTGATTTCCTGATATTTTGGTGGTGTGTCGATGTAGTTTTTTTTCTCTCTTCTTTACTTTTCTGATGTTTTTGTAAAATTTTTATTGTTTTCGTTGCGTCATTTCCTTTTTCCGCAAAATGTCATCGTTCCTTATGATGCCGGCATAAATCCGTCATGTTCTGCCTTCCAAACAATTCAAATACAAAAATATATAATACCTTTTTTCTCTTGGCAAACAAATTTTTTTTTATAGAATGTTTGCGTCAGATTCAATTTCTAATATGTATGCAAATGCGTGTTTCTGATACACATCATCTCACATCTACACCGTCGCTTGAGTGCTTTTTCTTCCCGTTCATTTTAACAGGCATGCGGACCAAATGCGATATTTTCCGCAATATTTGCTGACTCTTCTCTCCCAGCGATGAAGAATTATCGTTGCGTACCATGTTTTATTTTTTTGCGTGTATTCTACGACAGGGAGAGATGTGTCATCCTGGGTATATCACCATCGAATTCAAAGACAATTACAATACAAATATCGTCTCCGGTATAAAATACATTTCGCAAGTGCGTTCGTTTTTATTTGCGTTAAAACCAAATCAAGTGCAGAACGGATTTCATTTTTCAGGGAAATGCTCTGTTGTGCTGGAGATTATTCACAATTAGTTTTATATCAATTTGCTGACGTAAAATTCGAACCATTCCGGTGTTTTGAAGCCATCGTCAGCGCCGCCGTCGTCATTGTCATTGTCGGCGAGGATTACTCAATCTTTGTATACTTAAATTTATTTCCGTTTAACCATAAAAAAATCAAGTTTTAAATTTCATTTTGAACAAAAAAGCAGTGAAAACATAAATCTTTGCCGGAAATAATGGCAATACACCTTGCACACACATAGCGTCGGGAAGCTTAACATATGCAAAGCCAACATATGCTGTTAATAGTAAAAGTTGTGAATGGAGTTTGGAATGCGGTCGCAGTGAAACGATTTACGGTGTTTTGTTGTTATTTTGTCTTTTAGTATCTTTCGTTGTGAAAATCTCATTTGCAGATGAAAACTGGAATGGTTTTGAAATCAAGTTTTAACACAGCGAGCGCAAGATACACACTGAGATAGCAAGAGCGAGTGAAAGAGAGATAGAGAAAAAGAGGCTTTTTTACCTTATGCGCTCAGCTCCGCGCTCAGATAACATCAATACACAAAACAAAAGTGAGGAACCGCGTGAATGGAACAAACAAGAAGGATTACGTGCTAACGGACAAAATTAATAGCACACACACACACATACCCAAAGAGATGCAGTCATAAAAACAACATAGAAACAGAGATTTTCTTGAGTCTCACTCCTTTTGCTTGTTACTGTTTTTGTTTTTGTTTTATTTTACGATTATGGCGGCATTTCCTTCGATTTTGGCACTATGAAAAGGTAACGATTTGGGCTAAAACAAACATAAATAAGCCGTGGAAAAAAGAAATTACATTTAAGGAAATTTCATTTCAGACTGTTTAATGTATTTTTTTGGTGTGTAAGTATTTGAATCATTTTGGCCTCGTCGTTGAATATAAAGCGCATTTTTCTTTAACACCAATTTGAACACAAGAGTGATATATCGAATGCAAAATGAATCTTCACACACGTAATCGATGAACGAACGAACGAACGATGGAGCAAATGATGGTGAATGATGCCGGAATCAATTTTTTCTTCCAAAATGAAAATGCAATTGATCGATTCATTCACGCAAACCAGGAAATATTTTACAACGAAATCCATTTGCACTATACATATTGCAATATCAGGAATCACTTCATTATAAATGTTGAAGTTTTCGTACAAATGAATTAGTACCGCCGCCTTAAGTAACTCGCACGAAAACCGACATTGTGCAGCATAGCACACCAATACCGACACAACAAACCACACGCACACAGACACGAATGATATTTCGTCATCATCTGTTTTGAATGCTGCCGCTGTTATTCTCGGTAGTTCTTAACGAAACTCGCCAGTGGCGCTACTAGTATGCAATAGCTTGACTGTTCAACAACTAATGCATTATAAGTGTATAAGAATATTCCGACTTCAAAAAACTGGAAGAGCAGCGAAAAAAAATTGATGTCAAAACTGCTTGAAAATTGATGTGATTTTCCGCATGCGATTCTTTCTCGTTGATATTAACTCTGTATCTATATCGTTCAATTCCCCAACGATAATTATATTTCACGAGCTGCTACGTGAAATGTTCGCTGGTGAGCAGTCGAATTACATCGCATATATTCCATGTAGGGAAGCAAACTTCAAGAAAACACATACACACACACACACACACACACACACACACATGTACACGAACAAAATCTCCAAATGGCATGTGAACGAAGTGAGAATTTCACAAGTAGTTTACCATCAAAAGTGCATTCGTTATTTGCGTCCATTCGCTCTGTGGCGAACTTATCGTTTCGCTTAAAACGGATGATTAATAATAAAATTGAATGTTTTTATTTTCTGGGTTTTGCCCTCCGTTTTGTTTCGGTCTATCTCGTTTTTAAAATGAAGCATATGAAATTGCAGCGTCATTCAAAATACTGCACGAGCTTAAATTTACCCTAATTAAATTAAGGGACTTCAAATCGGCTATAAACTTAGAAGAGCAAAGCATTTGTTGGGCTCGCTTATGATATTTTGTCAAATGAACGTTGGAGTAATTAAGCGTTGACCACATTTACGACAGATTTGAATATAAAAAAAGCTCAAATTGACTTGGCATACATACATACATATATATGCGATGAGTTGAGCTCGAGTTTCGTTTCTCGTCCGATGGAGCAAACATGATTATCGTTTTCATTTGCTAACCAAAAAGCTTTCGAGCAAAGCCAAGCAGTTACGTATGTTTGGTTGTGGTAAAATAGAAATGCATATTTCATCGTATTACTGAATACTAGAACCAATGTTCGACTTTTTCGAATGAAATGCCTCAAGATTCAGATTTCGGAGAGGTTTAGTCTACAATTTGTAGCTATGTGATTTGAGCGGAGCATCAAATAACAGCAACCAAATCGAAAAGCTAGAAAAAACTTGGCAAAATAGACAAAACATGGGTTCGTTTATGATATGGTTTTTGGTATGTAGCACATGCCAACTTCAGCAAATATTCTGTGCACGAGGATTATGTGTACGAAAGGCAAAGTGAATTAAATATTAACAATGACCAATGTGTGTGTATGCTTGCGTATTATCCCAGACGCAAGCAAATATGCGAGAGCAAGTAAGAAAACAGCGAAAATGAAGGAAAAACAAATCGAAAGAAAAAAGGATAAAAATTCAAAGGGAATACATAGATCCGTTGACTTGTTCGAATATTGATGTTTTTATTTGGACTTCTTTGTCTTACATCCTTCGACGATTTTTTTTTTTGGAAGGCCGAAACAAACACAACTCCGGCACCAATAGTCATCGAGAGGAAACGAAAGAAACGTTTGAATAAAGTGGGCCAAAAAGGAAATGTGGAAAAAGTTTTTGTGTTGTGCCATGAACCGGCTCAAAATCTACAACAAAAAACTCTAATTCTCTCGTTCATTCTTAATCCTTTTGGATTTTTGGTATACAGGAATATACATACACACATACATGCTGTGCATGAAAGTTTGAGGTACACATTCGAAATGGCATGCAATGGAAACAGTGATTTGTATTGACTAATTTAATTTCATTTTCTTTCTTTGCGAATGGTCATTCAAACAATTGAGCGGTTCGTTTTTACAGCTTTTTCGGTGGTCTTTGTGTTTTATTGACTCATAACCATGGCAAAGAAGAAAGAATCGGCATAATATGCTTTCCACCCTCTCTCTCTCTCTCTCTCTCTCTCTCTCTCTCTCTCTCTCTCTCTCTCT
>NW_022601432.1:6118740-6122987 GCF_009176505.1 Sitodiplosis mosellana | reverse complement strand
TCTCTCTCTCTCTCTCTCTCTCTCTCTCTCTCTCTCTCTCTCTCTCTTAAACACATACACTTTGGTCCATTTGGATCCGTGGTATATAAAACGTCGAATACATTTACATGTTTTCTCATTTGGTTTTTTTTTCGAAGCAGAAGGAAATTCTGATCGAAGTATGCTAAACAATGTCGGTCGATCGTTGATTGTTTACCAAACGGCGATAATCCATTTATTTGGAATGAAATGTGGATGAAAGAATGCGGTTGCTTTCCTTTCACTTGAAAGTCGTTTTACTGTTTCACATATGAACCCGTGCGCATAAAAACGACTTATAAAAACGTCGCCGAACAAAGCGAAACACCTATTTGTTACTCGTTCAATTCGGAACAAATTGTACACTGGTATGTTACGCCGACAAATCTATGTTACGTTTTGATCGGCGTTTTTTTTTGTGATTCGTTCTTATGCTCATGGGTTCATATTTGTATTCGTTTCTGCTGATGTGGCCACTAAATTGAGTGCACACCAAATTTGGATGTATTCCATCTAATAACCACTTGAACCATAGAAATAAAATTCAAATGTACCAAAAACTCCTCCGTAAACGAATTTGTTTGAATGATTTTTTCTTCGGTGTTTTTTCCTTTCGGCTGTACAGCTGTTTAAGTTTGGTGCCATCGTTTGATATTCTTTCATTTACAGAGCAGCATGAAATGATATCGAAAAAATCTTCATTACAATACACATGGGCATTTTCGACGATATGCATTGGTTCGAGAGCAAAACTTTTCTATTCCGGTCGAAATCAAACTTAATGTGGTACATTATCAAGGCAGTGTTATTTACACAAAATCTACTCAACAATTGTGTGCTTTGACCAATTCATTCATTATATTAGCATCTCGTATGCATTGTCAAGACCATCTTTTACATGCTGCGGCACATTTCTTTTCTCGCTTTGTGTTTGTGAGTGTGTGTATGCGTCATGCCTCGGCGATATTTCTATGTTTTACAATAGCAAATGCACACCAGCATACGATAAATAAAATTATTTGTTGCATTCACATACGATCTACCCAATTTTATTAAGCAACTGTGTGAAAAGCGAAAGAGAGAGAGCGGGAGCGAGTAAGAGAGTGAGATTTTATTCCAAAAAGGTAGATAAATTTCGATTTGTCGTGTGCCTCAGGAGGCTCCTGACAGGAGCACCCAAAAATGTTGTATTTCACCATTATCTTGATATATACATCTTTTTCTTTTCTCCGCACTCTCATCTCTGCCGTTTATCATACGTGTATATGTGTGGTGGGTACACGCTGTGACAATGTATTGAAAGGTTTCTGTTGCCGATAATGTATGTGTGTGTGCTTGTGTATGCTGTGGTACACACGTCGTTCAAATTGAATCAGCTTGCGTATGCGAATTTCAACGTTTATGAATAAAAGGAAAATTCTCTGTTTGTACTTATTTATCTGCATTGACGGTCACCGCACGACACAAGAACCAACATGAAATTTATATCTCTTGTAAACAAGCTCTTGTTCTTCAGCTCAAAAATAGTTTGTATTCCACTCGTGTCCACTCGAACACACATTATCTTGGCTTCCAATTATTGCAACGCATTTACACACACACACACACACACACACACACACACACACAGTTTCACCCAGAAATGATACATTTTCAAGGCAAACATCAAATATTTCCTGAATGAGTTCATTAAATTCTTTTTTAAGTGCTGTGTTTTCCGTTAAACGACATAGATATCGTCGTTTCGGTCGGTTTGAGTTGAGCGGTATATTGTGAAATTTTATTTTCTGTTCATCGAGCACCGCATACCGACCATCGTCTCAATCCTTTCAATTTGCGGATTTTGAGTGGATCTTCTGCAGACCGAGTGCTCCTCGAACCATCCTCGTCGACAAAAGTGACCTCTCGTAGCGGCACAGTTGAAGCTAACGAAACAAACACAATTGAACATGTCATTTTCATGTTCAGTGTTGGTTCTGTTGTTTGCCGTATAGCCGGAGAGAGATGTCTACAGCTTAGTGGCGTTGAATGACATTCAACACCCATGCCTTGAACTGTAGCGAACTGTTGCTCATTGTTAATCAAAAAATGCAAAAGAGATATTGCGCGTATTTTCGCCTCTCTCTCTCTCTCTCTCTCTCTCTCTCTCTCTCTCTCTCTCTGTACTCATCCGTATACACAGCCAATGAAATATTGAGCCTTACCAAATTAAAATGAAAAAAGACCATTAGTTGCATCAAACCGGGAGCCAGTACGGTTGCCATTGAACACAATCAATATGATTATGGTTTTTCTTTTAATCTTTTGCCTGCAGTGTAGTCCCAAACAATCAAGATTTGTTGGGAGATTTTCCTCTTCTCTCGTTTCGCATTTCCAAATAAAACCCATTAAATCATTTCGTATCAATTTTTCATTTGCTTTTCAACTGAACTTACAGTTGTGCACGCTCCTTCCTTTCGCCCGAAAACGAAATAGTTTAATTGAGCTTATTTGCACGGCCCATGCGTCGGGAAATATGAAACCACTGCGTTGCTGCTGTTCTATATGTTGATTAGGTTTTCATGGGAAATACCAAAACTGTATTTGGCATTGTTGTGCGACCAGCGGCATTATGGACAATTCGCTCCACTCTCTGTTTAAGTGTATCAATTTCCAATTTCTCGCTTTCAGTGTGCTTGATCCTTGTCAAAGTCGCTCTGTCGCTCGAAGCGCTGTACAATTATTATGTAAGAGTCATCACCGAAACAAGTAATTTGTATTATTCGGTTGTTCCATTTGTCGTGCCGTGGAACTAGCATTCAAAAATGTATTATGAGTATGACGAACATTCATGAATGGATGGCGCATTGCGATACCTAAGGTGACCAACTCTAAAAAATGAAAAATCAGTACATCGGCCAAAAAAAATCAGTACAAAAAATCAGTACATAAAAATTTCCCCAAAATGAAATAAATTTATTGAATAATTTCGTTTTTCAACTATATAATATTTGTTTGGGATTAAAAACCAGCTATTATAAATCGTTATCAGAGTCAAATCCAACTGACAGTGCACTTGGATTTTACTCGTTTCTTGCCTTTGACTTTTTGAAGTAATATTTTTTTATAATATTTGATCAAGTTTTGATATATCGATAAAATTCGGTGGAAGTGTATTCCATATAATTTTTCACAAACATCCACTTGAATGTTTTAATTGCAAGTTATGATAAGTTTTATGTCCATACTTTGTTAATATTACTAAAAATACGTTCAACAATCAACAGGAGAAGAAGCAACCTACAATGATTGAAATGAGCTTTTGTTTCAATTCCAATGGTCAAAAACAGCCTCAACTAAATGTAAATAGATAACACCATTGCTTATATTTCAAAATTCCCAGAAATATAACTTTCTCTTGCATTTTTGTCGATTTTTTCAAAGCAAATCAATCAAAATTGAAAAATCAGTACAAATCAGTACAAATCAGGACAGAATTGAAAATCAGTACGTACTGATAAATTCCCAAAATTTGCGCTGAAAATCAGTACTGTCCTGATAAAATCAGTACAGTTGGTCACCTTAGCGATACCAATACGAAACGTGCAGCTTTTTCCCGATCTCTGTCTCTCTCTCTCTCTCTCCCTCTATCTTTTTCAAATCCTCTTTTCTTCTCATTTTTGTGCCCTCTCTCTCTTTCTCTCTCTTTCTCTCAATTATATTCGCTGAACATTGATATACACCGTATTAAATATCGATGTTGTTATGAGAAATTGAACAACAACAAAAATAAAGTGAATTGTGAATGGGTCGGTTCATTTTCCTTTTTGCTGCCATTGTTTTCGTCGGCGTCGTCGCCACCGTGCCATTCTGCTTGAATGGTACTCTTTTGTTGATGCTTTTGGTTTTTCTATCGAAAGCATGCACCAGCATTTTTGTGCGATGAAGCAGCTGCACGGAATGTCATTTTCAAATCAACGAGGTTACAACGAATAAACTTTGCGCTCTGCTCTATGTAATGTAATGAGCATGATTTAAAGTGTGTTATTTTGTTGAATAAAATGAAAAAGAACACACTCCCGCTCAAATCGAAAAGGTGAACAAGTTATTGCAAAAATGGTGTGTATAAACGAAATGAAAGTGCATCAGTCTTGCTTTTCATAAATTTTTTAGAGAGAGAGAGAGAGAGAGAGAGAGAGAGACAGAGAGAGAGAGAGAGAGAGAGAGAGAGAGAGAGAGAGAGAGAGAGA
>NW_022601432.1:6086974-6118730 GCF_009176505.1 Sitodiplosis mosellana | reverse complement strand
AGAGAGAGAGAGAGAGAGAGAGAGAGAGAGAGAGAGAGAGAGAGAGAACTGACTCCAGACAAAGACTTGAAGAAAATCGGAATAAACAAGCGTAACAGAAAAAAAGAAGCACGTGAGATACAAACTTTGTGTGTCGAGAACCAACATTTTAACCTACCTCACTCTCGTCAAATATACAAGCGAGAATTGAATTAAAATCTGAAACAAACAAAAAAGAAAGAACACACAACATTGAAACATACATATTCAAAATTCATTCATTTCCAAATGCCAATTTTTTTTCTCTGCTGTCTGCGCTTGTATTCTATCCGTTATTATTATTATTTTTTCCCACTTCCTTTTTTTTATTTCTTGCCAGTTAGTTTCTGCTTGCTCGTTCGCTGGCTTGCTTACTTACACTCTTCCTCTCTCTCTCTGTCTCTTTCTCTCATCGGTTTTCTTTTCAGCATAAATAGAGAGAAAATATCGAAAGCAAAATGTGTACGTTGAATAAAAACGACAACATTCCATGTGAATAGATTCGGCCTAGGGGCATATGACTCTCGCGAATGCTGCGAATGCTGCGAATGCCACGTACTAAAATACGAATGGCTACGAATGCTGCGAATGCCGAGTATTGAAATACGAATGGCTGCGAGTGCTGCGAATGCCACGCACTTAATACGAATACCTTGCGAATGCGTCGTATCAAATACGAATGGCTACGAATGCTTGTGATGGGTTTGCTTACAAATGTCAATTTATATTTTTTTTCGGTTAAAAATGGTCATTAATAATATATTACGTTAACGCTGTTTGAAATTCAATAGCCTATACACAAACACTATTGTCAAATTCAATAGAAATTCATTTTGTTTTCAATGACTACACGCTCGTTAAATTGATGCTTTGCATCCTTTAGATGTTTTTTTTATTCCACGCACAGTTAATAGATTTCTAGGAGCATCGATCAATCGTTGCGTAAATTTATGTAAATGAATGAAATGCTTTGAACAAGCATTGGGCAGTGCCATTGACTTATAGAACAATACTATCACAAAACGTCCGAAATTACTTGTTCAAAATAGATCTCACTCAGATTGTGGTTTCATCAACACATAAATCTGTACGTTTGAGCTCATCTATACGAATTCAACCAGTAGATTGTGAATAAATGTTTGTTTTGTTTATGTGTAAATTTTTTTTGACATGTTTCAGCGTTGAATTGACAGCTGACACTGGCATTCGTGTAGATTCATGCATTCGCAACGCTCCCATATAAAATGTATGTAAACATTCGCGCCGCATTCGCAGCGCATTCGCGTGATACTCGCATTCGAATGTTTACGAATGCCACTGCGAATGCTTCCATACATTTTATATGGGAGCGTTGCGAATGCTTGCTTCAAAATACGAATAAAGTCATTTTTTTCCGAAACGTAGAACGTTTTCGAATACTCATTAGCCCCTAGGATTCGGCCGGTCTGTTGTGTATTGTTCACACTTGATTGCATTTTTCTTCGTCGAGCCAGCCTTCATTCAGTTTTACGAATGAATCATAAATAAATAAAGGAATAATTTATAGGACTGAAATGGCAAAAGTTGGCAACGAAGAAGAAAAAAAGAAGCAGCACGCAAGAAAGAAAAATACAAACCGAAACGAAAAACCAACCCGGCCTGTACAAAGCACAGAAAATTGTGAAAAATATAAACAAATGAAAAGTTTGAAGCATAGAAATGCGTACGGTGGGTGGATGAGAGAAAATTGCATATAACACAACACATGAAAGGTACGGATGTACCGAAAAGCATGAAATATGACGAATAAGTAACGCGTTCACACGTTATTACGTTATTCAACTGCCGTGTAACACATTTAATTGTTTTTCTCGGCGTAGCATTATTGTGATTACGGTGACGACGACGTTGACGTTGTACATGTATTTACAGTGAATATTAATATGGAACAAAATCCACTGAAATGTCCGCCTTATACCATGCTAATTTCCATTCAGTGCTATAAAAGCTTTCAATTGATGTGTTCCACTGCTTATTTTCACGGCTTTTTTCCCGCTACAAATCGGCTTGAATACCGTGCCGACACTTTCATATCAGCTCCATGTTGATTGAACTGCCCATCGTTTGTTATTGTTTCGTTGGCGTATTCATTCGGACGCTGTCAACAGACTAGGATAGGAAATCGAAATCGTTTGCTGTTTGCGAACATTTGCATTTTACATTTTAACGAAAAAATCCCAATGTGTATATATGGTTCCAGTGGAATGTGTTGTTTTGGTTGGCAGAGGTGGGGGTGGTGTGTAGTGGTATTACGAATAGCAAAACACAAGCATAGCTATGGGGTGCATAGTCTAAATAAACGATATCGAACAACTATTTCCATACATTTTTACGATGAATTCGTTTGGATCCATGCATCCGGCGGGTTTGATCGTATCCAACGTCCGATTATTTGGATAAAGCAGTGAAAAGAGATGTACACTCCGAGAGAAAGATGGTCGACTTAACGGATATGAATATGGCCAAACGGATTGTGAAACATTGTGATACAGAAATTAAAGAAACAAAAAGTGTGGAAACGAAACATGAAAACCGTTGCATTCTAAACAAGAAACAAGAAACATGGAATGTGCATGGAGTATATTAAGCCATTTGGTGAAAACAGCAGTGTGAGAAAAAAAAACATCTTTCATTTGGTTTCAGTTGTCAGAGAATTCCTCTGAAAGATTGATTCGTTGAGTTGGAATTTTGGTCAGAGTGCTTTTTTTCGCTGCTTCGTCTTTTTGGTTCATCGGCAAAGTTTTCAAAATGTTTTTCAGATTCCATTCCAATTGATTAGTTTCGATAGGACTACTTTTTTTTGCACTTATTGTTGTTGGAGCTGTAGCGCCATCAACAGAATAATCAGTGAAAGAAAGAATGCGAAGTGAAAACTTTTCCAAAAACTTCAAATGAAGCGGTCACAAAATCTTTTAAAAAATTTTTCTCGCCGCTCTGATATTTTTCTGGCATGATTTCCCATGAGCATAGTTGAACCATTTCGCGCATTACAAAGCGTTGTGCGTCTCTTCGAATGCCGACAAGAAGATAATCCGCCATTTTTTTGACGATTCGAGTCAGGCTGAAGTGCTGTTATGTGTCGATTGAACGAGCCTTAAAGCGAAATTACCGGATCAGCAGTACCACCACCAATAATCCAACGATGGCCATGCAGTGGATTCAAACATTGGCTTTTCTGGCTTTTTGCGATGACATTCGCTGTGGACAGCCCGAATTGGAATTTTTTTTTTCGTTCGGTATTAGCATTTCACGATTGAATGCCACGCATGTAACAACGCAATTTTTTGGGATAAAAGAATGATTGGGCTATAAATTCATTATTATTCACTCAGCTTACAAGTAAATATTAGTTCTTGTGTATTTGTTGTTCCAAGTAATTTGCATATCACCATAATGGATGCTCTATAAGCTGTGTTATGGTATGCATATACTGGACAGACACTATGAATGTCCTCTCTTTAAATTGGTCGTATTTTATTTAAAATTGCAAATTGTTTTCTTCGCTTCGTGAGTGGTTTTTTTTTATCGCTCAACGCCTTTTGATTTATTGAAGTTGAATCAAAAGAGTTACAGCCGTAATCCCGCAACATGAACATGATGAATACAAAACGAAGGCAATGAACAAATTTCGCGAACATTTCAACCGAAAAAAAATTGGATTTCATCAGATGTCGTAAATAATAGAGGCGAGCATTTTTACGATCGAATTTATTGAATGAGTTTATATTTGGCATCAGCCTCAAAGGAAGTTCCCGGAAGGAAAATCATTCATTGCCGATCGAAGCCACTGAATTACTCAACTGTATACATAGGGTGTTTGATTGAATTGAAGTTTTGATTTCAAAATCAATCAAATTTTAAATTTCATTTTCACATCACTTTGATGCGGCCACATCATTTCGTTTGCCCCAATTTCGAGTCGTTTGCATCCAAGGACACGATTAATTTACCAGAGCTCGTACTTTAGCACTGAACTGGGTTTTGGAAGAAGAAGAAAAGCCGTCAATTTCATTTCTTTCATTGAATAATATTCGAACAATAATCCAATGAAATTGATGAGGTTTTATAGTCGCATATTCTCAATTGGATGCAAAAGCAGAAAAAAGTGAAAAAAAAATTCTTTTTCATAATGGGAAAAAAGTGATTAATTTATTGGGATTTATCGATAGAAAGGACGGAACAACAAGCTCAACGATTGCCAATGTTTCATTGTATGTGCTTTGCATTTTATCGTGCAAAAAATTTATTAAAATATTTGAAAAAATTGCATAAACGCACATCGCACACCATGAGCTCGAATCCAAAACCATCACAACCCAATGCAAATTTCAACACTCGCGCATCAATCACACCGTGCACCACCACAACAGTGGGCCACACAAAGTCTCTTTTGCACACACTTACGCATACGTACAAAGCCAACAATAACAACACGTGGCAAGAGGCGTTTTTTTTTAAATGGCGTAAATGTAATAAAAATCCCCCTAATAACACAGCATGTTCATTATTCATTATTCATAATTCAATTAAGTGAGACTTTGCTGTTTGTATTGTCGAGAATTGGCCGACTATGTGTATTTCTGCGTCGAATTTTGTGCAAATGCAATGATTTAGCACCAAATAAATGATTGTAATATAAGCCGTTTTATATTTCTAGTTGAAAACGTTGCAGGCTGACCGAAAAAAATTAATTCACCTTCTAAATTTTACTGAATGGAGATGAAAAAGCGCAGCATTTAGGGTAAGGTGGGGCTAAACTGGACGGATTTGGTTTTTGACCAAAATTGGTCACAAAAATTGTGGTCATTTTGTCTTTGGTCACCCAATTTTTTTTAATAGTTCCAATTCAATCGAAGAAACAAAACTAACACTGAATTCAGCTCACCGTTAGCTTCAAAATCCACTTACCAGATTTTTTGTGCACTTAAATTACAACAAGAAAACCCAAAAAACCGAAAAACCAAATTTTTTTTACTCAGAACGAAAAAACCAGCCTCTCTGATCGTCTGTACAAATAGAGAATCATGCACATAGCTTGCTGTAACAAGTATGCGTCCGTGTAAGTGCGTCTGTGTAATTCAAACGTTGAAAGTATGACACGTTGCACTTAGTCCCCAGGTGCCGCTGTATTGTTTACTATTTTCATGATCAGAAAGGCTGGAAAAAAACACCTTATCTTCACTTGTGAACTACTTGCGCAATACTGACTCGATCAAATGATTTGGTGATATTTGACGTCAATACATCTCATTAAGACGCGTTCATAGAGACCTCCCACGGTTCGATACACCCAACCAGTGTGGAGTTATTCAAAGTGTCCGGTTTAGCCCCACTTTACCCTAAGTAAAAGTTTTAGCTTATGTATATTTTATCAGACGATTATATCGTAAAGAGAATATTATAAAAGTTATAATATTCTCTTCTTCGTTAATTTTGTGTTGGTTTTTTCTTGTCTCGGTACGTTTCTCATAATTTCTGGTTTTTTTCCTGGCATTGTTCGTGGAATATACTTGCATAAAGCAAAATTATGCTTGCATACTTAATCTATATAATTGTGTATACGTTCTATCATTTGAGCTTACAGTTTCCAAGGTAATCTTTGGCTGTGTGATTATTTTGAATAATTTATTGGGCCTGACTCGTCGACAAAGTTGGAAAATCATTTGAAATTTTCCACCATAAACCAAGTTCGGTGCACAAATGAGAGAGAGAGAGAGAGAGAGAGAGAGAGAGAGAGAGAGAGACGTTGGCAAAAAAATACGTTGGCTTTTTATACAATTCAACTACTAAAATCATGGCGGCTATTCTAAGTGTAAGGGATAATAAAACGAATTACGTGCACAGAAATGAAAATACATTATCAAAATTAGAATTATCATGAGCTGTTTCTTGGCAATGCGTCTTGTTTTTGGTCTCACTATTATTTCTATAGTGTGTCACAAAGACGACCCACACAAACATACATTCTTCGAATTCACTTTCGGTCACCATAAACCACCCCCGTTCTCTGTCACCTTCGTAAATGTAAACTTTTGGACGATCGTACGAAAAACCAGTTCGCTCCATCTTTGTTAATTCACATCGCGGTTCAGAAGCCAAAATCATATATACATAATTGATTTCAATTCCAAGCAGTAGAAACTGAAGTAGCAGCCCCAGCACCAAAGCAATTTATTAATAATTCAATTAAAATTAACAATTTTAAATATTTATTAGGTTCAACGCGCATCAAGTATTTTTACAAAGTAGAAATGGTGCCAACAGAACTCTATCCCATGGCCGGGAATTACTCTGTTGCTCTCAACAACATTACATTTACACATAAAATAAAGCAAAGCAAATGATTTGCTATACTAATCATATCAAAGCATGCTTCAGATTATCGAATTTATATCATTCTTGTTGTTTTAGTGTGATACATTGAATTGACTCTCGTGTGTTTGCTGACTTGAACACGCGCACCACAAAGAGACACCTAACACTTTCATAACAATGGGCGCATTTGTTTACGCCAAAAACGGAACATGGTCGATAGATTGTTCAATGGAAATAAGAGGCCCCACATTTCTCATGAAATAGAGCGACTGCTTTAGCACTAAAAAAAATTGTTGGCAATCGCATGGCAATACTACAGATTTTATGTCGTTTCATTCACAGAATGAATCGTGATATAATTTCGGCCGTTAGTGCATTTTCTCTTTACAGAACAGAATAAATGCTTGCTTTCGGATTTTATTGCTGACATTATTGCTTTTGCACAATCTTTTTTTCTTCTTCTTTGGTCCGAGTACCAGTTAACGGTAATAAATTTGAAATTGGTTGTATTGAGATTGATATCCGAAATTGAGATTTGTGGACGGAGTAAAGCCTAGTCGAAATGTTGAAATTGGTTTTAGTAAAAATGGTTGAGATTTTTACCTCAAAATTCTGAGTAATATACCGAAACACATTGTACCAATTTGAAGTGTATGCACATTATTCTCAGTCTTTACTGCTACTGTTTTCAGTTTTCTATGTTTTGGTAACGTTATTCTGACTCTCTGTCATGATTTCTCACACTAAAGAGTATTTATGCATTGCAATTTCACGGGAAATAATGGGAGGGTGGGATTTGACAATGTTTTCGAAATGGAAATGTTCAATGGTTTTTGGTTGCCGTAGGGAAATCATTTTATTCTTTAGAAAAAAATCTATTCAAAGTTATATGATACAGGATCTGGCCACCTTGGAGCATGAATCTCATGTCGATTGAATCTCATGCTGATCATAGGTGGTGTCATCATTCGCTTTTTGCTGTTATTACTGATGAAAATAATAAACCGCATCATGTATGGCTTTCCATTTGTGCATTTTTCATGTGTTTCAATTTTAGTGGGATTTTCCTTTCTCTTGTGCCACCAAACGTGCTCCAAATGCATTTTGAAGTGGCATATTTATTTCAGTGTCTGCGTTGCACTGTGAGTGCGCATACACTGGTCGAGAGAGAGAGAGATAGAGGCGAAGATTGAGTGAGAAAAATGAAGTCATTCGTCTGCCCCATTTTATTTGCATTGCAGTTCAAATTCGTTTAAACTTTTATATTTATAAAGTCATATTGGTGGTTTGGCTTTGCACCATTTGTCTATTCCATTCTCTTTTTTCGATTTTTGTCCGCCTCAAAATAATAGCTCATGCATTTCAGTCAATCAGCCGCCGAGGGAAAATAAAATCGTCCCTTTATTGACAGCTTTTGAACCATCTACGAATGCATCTGCACATTTTTGCCTAGATTTTTGCATTCATATAAAAGTGAGTTATTTCTGACGTTAGAGCTATAGTATTTTCAAGCAGCTGCCAAACGAAGCGATGGAAAGTTTTGAAAGTTTTTCATTTATTGTTGTCATTCAATCATTGGTGAGGGAGTTGACAAAAGGAAAAATGAGTTTACCATATTAGAGACTGAAAACAATGTTTATTATGAGTCGATGCCTTGTGTTTTTGGTTAACTTTACATTCCGAATTAATGCCTTGATGAATGACTTTCCAGCTGTGCAGAGATGCATGAATAAAATGGGTTTCCGAAGTGACACGATTTCGATACACCGACAAATTGTTATGGTTTAAATGTTGAAGTTCCGTTTTTGTTGTTCGACATTCAGAGCATTAAAGTCATTTATTATATAAATAAGAAATGTGGAATCTATGTTGTTTACTTTGATGCTGTGAAACATGGCAACATTTGCCAAACATTAATAGTTGCTTATTTTTTTTTTCCTTCATGCCACATATCGTATTGACGATACCTCAAACCAACTATCGAATCAACAATAAATAGTGATTTCATGTTTGGAGAATTTGCCGTTTTGTCGACACACAACCCTTTCTCACACTCTCTCACTCTCTCTGTCTATCTAGCTCATTCACTGTATCACTCAAATATGAGCTCAACATCAATACCATATCAGCTTAACAATGCTGCAAATGATGTCCATCACGTCGTCGTTTAATTTAGATAAAATTTATGTGGTGATGGTTAGCGGTAAACACATATACCCAACAACGGAATACACCGAATAGGAAAACACTCAAGCGATTATTATTTAAATCGAAATTCGAGTATTTTGCGTTAACTTTATGGAAATGATGTTAATGTGTATCTTGTGGTAAAGTATCCATCAACATAAATGTTAGCCCATTCCATTTGAGGTGGCGTAGAGAGGGAGAGAAAAAGAGCAAGAGCGAGAGCGAGAGAGAGACAGAGAAAGGGAGAGAGAATTGGGAAGAAGAGAAAAATAAAGAGAGCGCGTGAAGATAACAAACAATGAATTGAGAATAGATAGAGAGCACATAAACCATCTGGTAAAAGTGGATTCCAGAAATTCATAATCGTAAACATTGTTGCTTGAGCAAATATTTTATTGGTTATGCTTTCGCACAAAGTACAGATAAACCTTAGCACTAGCAATTTGTGCCATTTTTCATAAGGCGTCTCCACTCGCATTGAGTTTGTATTGTAAATGTTAAGGTGCGTGCAATGCCCTTCAATGTAAAAAACAATACAAGTGGAGATGATACACGGGATTTATCTGTACTTTATATGTGACAATTTGGATGGATACATATCCTTTAGCGCACATGCACAGAGAGATACAGACTCGAACGTTCACACATTCAGTCGTTATTTGTAGGTGATAGAAAAAGTTCAAGATATTCTGGGTAATACTGAGAGGTCAGATGTATTTTAGCAGCCGAAAATGTTGTACCGCAGTACAGCAGCTGTACTAAAGCACGACAGTCGAACTGATGAAAGATTAAATGTGAGGGAAAAGAACAGAAACATGCCGAGAGGAAGAGAGCGACAGAACAAAAAAACGGAGCACATCAATTTTCAAAATGCTTTATATCGCAAGCATTCTGTCCGCACATTGAATGCAATCGTTATGACAGTTGGCCAACATATATTTAGATGATATTTTTTTTTGTTGGTGAAAAGCGCACGAAAATAATGTTTTCATTTTAAATTTTTGCAATATTTACTCGTATTTTTCTCTTTATTTGTCTGTCTTTCTCACATTCCGATGCTGTTTGCTTTTTCATAAATTTCCGTCTCCCGACGACGTCAATACGAAAATCGTATTATTTATGTTGCAGTTGCGTTTGTCAAAACCAAACACGAGGGAAAATCATGGCGCATAAAATTGTTCCGTTGTAATGTCGACAAATGGACTTGGATCTTCACGTCGTTTCTCTCTCTCCCCCTCTCTCTCTCTCCCACTCTCTCTCTCTCTTCTTTTCTTTATTTTTTGTTTCATTCTGTGTGTCCAAAATTCTTGCAATTCTAAATTGAAAATTTTACGTTTACTTTACGCCATTTTATGAATGGTTTCGTCTCTTGTTTTTCGAGCGATATGTTTTAAACAATCGATGCGGCAAAATGAGCATAGACAGACCGGCACTGCGCTTACTTTGCATGAATGGATCTGGAACGCAGAATGAACAAAAACGCGCGCTTCTGAAATTTTAATCAACAATGAGGGATGTGAATTTGAAGCTCATAATTTTTATTATTCGTACATTTCGTTGCCAAAAAGGTTACATAGCTCATAAAAATCCATACACAAAGTAGACGTACACGTACATACACACACACACACATAAATACACTTTACTTTCACTAAATTTTATCATTCGTCATCGAAATAATCTCTCTGTAAATATTAAAAAAATATAAATTGCAAGTTGTTTGCCAGAGAATTTCATTTTAATCTCTCAGTGGAAGCTAAGCGCCCAGCTCAACGTCTAATATAATTTGTTTATGCTTCTGGATACTGGGTTTTTAGTTATCAAGTCAAAGGAGATATGAGCTTTGTGCTGTGCGTACTGCTGCCAATGCTGGCCGCACTGAATTTTACAACTTAATATGTTTCATAAAGCCACAAGTGTATTTTAGACAATGTTCACAATTTGCCGAAGCTTAATTTGATATAAAATTATACAAATAACCATGTCAAGTTATCCGCACATACAGAGAGAGAGAGAGGGAGAGAGGGAGAGCAAGTCCCTTGCTATCTATCGTTTTGAACTAAATTTTCGTACACGAAATTATTGCAATGGGATGGTGCTGGTGCCGCCTCTAGCCACTGAAGTTTTATGCTGCGGTTATGACTTGATCACGTTCAGTGGCACGAAAATATTGTATACAATGGTATACCGCTTTTCCATTTTATTCAATTTATAGAAAATAACACTTTTCAATTATTCAAATATATATTCATTTTATTTTTCTTAATTTCCACTCCATATAACACAAGACAACATTGGCTGCCTGTTATCTTGGTAAATTTGATAGTTTCACCGAAGACTACCAGAATGATAGTGATAGTGGTGCATCATTATCATCTTCGGAGAGCGATCACAGTGACAACTACAGCGACTACAATGACGAATGCGAGTGAAAAGAGATGATGTTGGATGATGACAGCAACGAATATCAATTAAGATTAGTTTTAAGTGAAAAATACAAATGATAATACCATTATAGAACTTGGTTCTACGTCGTGTCAGTGCCTGCTGAAAAGTCGAAAGAGACTATTCTTGCAGCATAGGACGCACACTATTCGGCGAATCCGTTCGAAAGAACTGGAGTGCTTTGAATCGGTGGCAGTCATAGGATGACAAACAAACAATAGCCCGAGACATTGGAAAATGGAAAATAATGTAAATCCGGAATCCTGAATTTTAATTTTTGCGAATGGATCTATCGACTCAGGGTTTCTTTTGAGAGAGCAAAAAAAAATAAGTTTGATAAATGAATTCACAATCAAGAGAATGAATAAACAAATTAGATGTAGCACAACACCACGCACACAGTCCCTTTGGAAATTTATATATCGTGAAGTTGCTTTTGATCGCTTTTTGGGGTTTTGTGCAAAAACCAGGCGAAAAAGGGATACTAAAACACGTATTGATCAAACAATGACGATTTTTTGAGTTTTTTTTCTTTTGGCATAAGCCATGAAGGGAACGCTAAACAAACATTCGATATTCAATAAATGAATCGACAAACCCGAAATAAACAATCGATTCTGTTAAATATTTAAAGGATTTAAGATTTCATTTTTTTCCCTCCATATTTCATTCATTCAACGTATGGACGTTTAATCGATATCTTTCACCACATGCTATTTTCCTCTTCTTTGCTACCTTTTTCGCCTGCAATGGCATTTTACGAGGCCGAGGTTTTGATTGAACTCGATCTCGGCAAGAGATGTTTGTTTGAGCTCCTGGCGTACTTGGCGTTATTGTGTGAAATCATGAATAATTAATTTAAATTGGTTTGTGTGTCTGTGTGTGTGTGTGTGTGTGTGTGTGCAGCAAATCCGTCCCATAGGTCTCGCTACAATTCTTTATTTTTTTGACAATAAAGCTTCTTGTGCAACCTTGGTCGGTTTGAAATGCGCTGTTTTTTTATTCTCTCGTCCTGCATAACTCAAAAAATTTGAGTCGTCGTCGTCATCACGAGTGAAAAAAGATCGAACGTATGAAAGAGAGCGTAACTCTCGACTGTGTTGAAACATTAAAACTCACCAGTCAATGTTTCGTGTATTTTTTTCCGCATCGATTTGGCGGCAACCGTAAGCAGCTCAACGATTTTTAATGCTTGTTTCGATGCTGATAGTTGTAGGTATGTTTGTTTGTGACGGTGTGTATGTATTCGTGATGCGATGGATGCTTTCACATGGTAAACTCTTTTCTTTATTCTTGCCAAACATTTCCATAACATTACCGCGCCACACAAGAGCACATAAATATGTTACATGTGCACCGACAACATACACTACTTGCGATGCGTGCTCATGTTTTCACAGGCATACTTAATGCACTCAACTGCAAGCAACAATTTCAATTGATCACCAGCTTGGGGGAAAGCGACGTGGCTCGTTGAATATTTTATGCTATTGTGTGTCTCTGAAAAACCATTTGGAATAATTCAAACATCCGTAGTTGAAATCCGACCAATTTCTCTGCACCAAATTTAATTCCAATTTTTGACTTTTTAGTGGCGCAAAATTTGCCAAACAGACAAACACGAATTGGAAGCAGAAAGAAAACCCGACAACAAAGGATGATGGCTGGGAAAATGTTGCGTGTACAAAATCGCACTATATCGTGTAAGTAAATTGATGTAGCTGCCTGTTGTTCAGTTCAGTATTGTTTGCAATTATTGTGTTCACTTTTCCGAAAGAGAGAGAGAGAGAAAGATTGGATTTAGTCTTATCACGATTTATTGCAGACTCATTCATTTATTATGCTGTATAGATTTTGAAAAGAGCGTTCGATATATTTTTAAATTAGAAAATAAATGGGAAGTCGTTAGATCATCTCATTTGTATTTGGAGGAGGCAAACATCAAGTTTGTTTTAAAAGTTTGACACTTTTTAACCTGTAAAGAAAGTACAGAGGCGGCGGGGAGCAACAGAGTGAGAGAGAGAGAGAGAGACGTGTGCCTGTTGGCGTGTAATGTAGTAACGCCTCTCGTTCAAACTGGCACTGAACATGTACGCCTCTAGTCGCGTCACACTTTGGTCCAGTGGGTACAGCACAGATATATGTTCGTTCGTTTGCTCGTTCTGTAGCACCTAAATGCCTGACACCGAACCAAATTGATCACATAAAATTTCGAAAATTGAACATTTATTGATACATATTGTAGTATCTCAGTGTGCTGTAAAACACAATCACCGGGGCCAAAATCGAAAGAAATATGGTTTGCAAACAAGTTGAATGGGACAAAGAAAAAAAAGTACACGGAAAAAAAAGAAGACGAAAAAGAAGACAAATGTTGAAAACCAACAACAGTAGCACAGTTTAAGGTAAAATTGCAATTGAATAGCGACAAAAAGTTTTCTGATCTCTCATCCTCCGCATTCACTGGGCTTACTTTGGTGTGTGTGTGTGTGTCAAGCGAAGCAACAGGAAAAATGGAGCGCATGATTTAAAGATGTTGTGCAATACCAATGGCATAAAATTGTCTTGAATCCCTCTTGAGTTTTGGTTCTGCAATAAAATTCACTTTCCACATTAACTTTGCATGAAAGCTCCAGCCAACCACTGTGTCTGTGTACCTGTGAATATTTAATTCCATGCCGACCGACAGCAATCATTAGACGCACCAGCCGTCATTTTCATCTTATCTTTAATTTTCGTGTACTTTTGTTCGTCACCATTTCTTTTTTTCTTGCCTTCACGAATTTCCATTGCATTTTAACTCACTATTTTCAATTATGACATGACTGTTTTTCCGATAATCTTGTTCGCTTATTAGTTTTCTATGAGGTGCGAGGAAGGGGAGCCGAAAAACAGCCATTAATTTCAATTCTCATTAATTTCAATTGAACGGTTTTGCGAAATTCAATACAAATATTGCGCGTTGCCATAATGCGTTTGGTTCTCTGTATATTTCATTTTGTTTCGTTTCGGATGCTTCGCAATGGAATTGAGTAAATGATTTTCAATTAGCTGATGAACGCTTTGTTGCAGCACATTCAAAACTTTTGCCCTACTGTCGATGTATTTGTGTTTGTATGTGTACGAGCGAGCGGGTGGTTAGTCGGTCGGTCGTACGAGCGGTTTCATGTGACCAAGCGACCCTTTTCTTCGTTCTTTTTTATTCTTTACCTTTCGTTTCACAAAAGTCTTATGTTGAGTTATCATAGACTACGGGCACAACTATGTAGAATGGCTAGTGGTTATTATAATTAAAGTAAGCTTCGAAGCGTCCTTGTGCACAATATGTGCAAAATTCGTTGTGTTAAATATTCATCTTTTGAGTTGAAGCTTCATTTACCAAATGAACTCAGGATGCACGGAAATGCTGGATATATCAAACACCGTGTGAAATATGAGATGATGCCGCACTCTTTTGTTCGTCCATTAAATTCTTAACCAAGTTACAAACTAATTATATTTTCGCCTTGAATGGTGGAATTGCATTTTTTTCTCTGCTTGTGCTGCTGTTTCTGTGGCTGTGGCCTTCCTTTCTTGTTCAATCAACATTTTAGTGATTGCCATTTCAATTTATTATTGATGGAAAACACTTCGATGCTATTAATGCTTTTTCAAATACACTCGGACTCCAATTTTCCGTGCTCATCACATACAAACACATACATAACAGCATTATTGGAACAGTTGCAACGCGTTCAGCTCACCGGAAATATCCGTTCAGAGTAACACACCGAGAGTGTTTTTGTGTTTTTCATGGAAATTCATTTACATCACGTGATTGAATTAGCACTTAATTTTATTCACATTCTATTTTTGCGCGCGCATTCCGGCACCATTAAATATGAATGGAAATAAGAATGGAACAACAATGTAGAGAGGAAAAAAACACCCACCTTCGTCAAATGGAAAATCAAGAATGACTGAAAACGGGAGAGTAAACAGGTTTTTCAATTAAATTGAAAATAATTCATGTTTTTTTTTCTAGTTCAATGCTAATTTCGCCTAACTACTATGGCACTTTCTGCCTCCTCATTTTCCTCACATCGTGCATCTCTCGGTGTTTGTGTGTGTATCATTTTCATTTCGGATGTTTGCATTTCCCGAAAATACAGGAAGCAAATCCATTGTATCTGCCATTTGATTTATGTGCTCGCATTGAAAATGATCTTTCATTTGTGTTATTCACGAAACAAACAGAAAGATAGATACACAAAGTTCTTTCATTCGGTATTTAATCAAGCGTAAAGCAGTCAAAGTATATTCAAACACACCGCCCACACCAAAAGCGGAAGTGGTGCTTTGGAACATTAGCGAGAAAAAAACACGGACATAAAGAAGGATAGTGCGAAAGAAGAGAGAGAGAGAGAGAGAGAGAGAGAGAGAGAGAGATAGAGAGAGAGCGAAAAAAAAGAATAATAGCACAAATAACATTAAATTCCGTGATTATTTTGCCGCGTGTTTGTTTGGCTACTTTTGTTTTGATAACGCTTCATCAGCAAACAAGAAAAACAATGGAATACAAGTGTTGTGATTGTTGTTGTGGAGTGTGGAAAATGGTCGATTCTGTGTGCATTTCATCCAGCATCCAGGCGGTTTTTTATTTATTCAGATTGAAATCTGGTGGTAAACGACTTTTGGCACGACCATGTCAACGAAATGCTATATTCTATCTCACCACCAGAGTGTGTGTTTTTGTCCTTTTCGTTTCCACTATAACCCGACTTAATTCAATGACTCGAACGAATATAAACCAAGCAGAACAAAATCACCTGGACTTTTGAAGTGGTTCCGACTCATAAATTTTACTGTGGCAAAAATATTTGATGAGCTCTCGTTTTTCTCTACCGTTGCTTGCTTGGTTGCTGTTGCCTCTCGTTCTCACTCGGTGATTTTGTCTATTTAAAGCGAAACATTTGTTTTTGTTTTGTTTTACCTAAAAATTAATTTCTATTTCCGAAAATTGACACTGATTCTTTTCGATTATTCGAATTTACAATTTGTCGTTGTTCTTTGTCCAAATGATTTTCATTATTCGCTCATATTCGTGAACAAAATGCGTAAACAACTGAAAAATAAAATAAAAAAGACGAATTCAATTCACGTGTATTTAGGATTTTTGTATGTGTTGTTTTTTTCTTGCTCAATTTTTCTTTTAACTTTTTCAACGGCACACAATGCAAAAGTGTTCAGTTGGATTAGAGTATTTTTTCGTATCGGCTACTGAAACGAATTTCATTTCTCTTGGGACATTTTACACATCGTAGGCACGTAAAGCACAGGAATTGTTAGCATTTCTTTTTTTTGTGCTCTTTGGTCACAGATGATTTAATGTGAAGATCATTTGTTTCATGCGTTTCGGTTTGTCAGAATAATAACACACAGAAAAAAAAACGAAAAAAAAAATTATAATTTCAAGGGCCAGTTTTAAAAGCACAAACACACAAACTTTCTTTGATGACGATTCAAAATTTTGTGTTTTTCACACTTGTGATATGATTTGTGAGTGATGCATCATACATCAACAACAGCGATGAAGCGATTTTTCTTTGACGAATAGAAAATGTGTCTGTTATTTTTGGCGGTTTGGTTTTGAAAACAACATTTTTCTATCACTACATCGAAGTCACACACACAAACACACTATTAGTCATCGAATTCGCTCTGGTTTTTATTATTAAAATAAGAATTGGAAGCGAACGAACGGATGCATCGTTATGATTAAAATTCAAAAAACGACGACGCGAAATAGTTTAATTTTTCGGTTGTTCGATTTGAATGAGGTGAGTGAAGCTCTGTTTTTTCGATGCTCGGCTGTATCGGGCAGCGAATGATGAGAGAAACCGAGAGAAAAAGGCGCGCGCGTGTGTTTCAGAGAGAATGTTCTTCTTCGATGGGCTCGCTTGCTATCGCTTCAAACGTAAACGGAAAACTGATTTTCCATTCGGTGTACGCTGCATGTGAAACTCCAACTGTCTGAATTCAGCTGGCTGCTTGCTCTCGCAGTGGTGTGCTCTCCGTTTTCCATGCTCAGTATCAGTTCGATGGGTATTTTGTAACGTGCATACAATCGTTCGACGCTGTCGCTGCTGCTGCTGTCGTTGTCGACGACGACTTCATTCGTCACTCCGATGTGTACCAGAATGTGAATCTTTAGAGCATCGCTCGTTCTATCTCCATTCGCTCAGCATCATCAGTATCAGTCAAAATATGTCAAGCTTGATTCCGTGCACTATTATATTTATGGCCGTCGTTGAAAAACGTTTTGCCGCAAAGACTTTTCTCGCCGTCAATCCGAAGATTTCATGTTAAGTCGTTTCTTGATTATACTCTCACTCTCAAACACTCTCTCGTCGCATTTTAGCCCAATATATATCGGAGTTTCGCTTGCGGATTTATTTTGCCGACTAGCGGTGTGTCTATAATAGTACAACGTGAGTGTGACCGATTTCATTTGTTGCAATTTCTAACCGAAACGTGCGCTCTTCACAAGCTTTTTTATGTGCGTGTGTGTGTGTGTGTGTATCGCGCTCAATACGTGCGCCCGTCAAAGCAGTCAAAACACCGTTATTTCTGATTGCAAACTTGACTGTTGCTGCTCTTTTTTTCTCGACGTCGCTCAAATGTCTTGACCATAGTAAATTTAAATTTATTGCTATTAACTAAAGTGACGTGCATAAAAAAAACCATTTCGTAAATGTTTTACGAATTGCTTTTGATTTTTTTTCAATACTCTCTGCGCACACATGTTTCGTTTGCCGAAAAACTTTTCTCAAAAGAGAGAGAGGGAGAGTGGAAAAAACAAACCTGACTTTCCATGAATTACAACCGATGCCATTCAATTGACATTTTGACCAAAAGTTTGGCAAAATGCTTTCAGCAATCGATTTAATCGTTCATAAACACACACACATCTACACAAAGATCACGAATATGGCTAGTTCGCATCAATTGTAGGGCCGAAAAAAAGTGTGAGTTTACGCTGAACGCCATTCATTTAAAATTGTCGATTTTATAACTTATTCATTTTTTAGGTGGAGCATGCAATAATCGAGACTGATTGTACAGAACTATCTAGCCGGATGTTGGATTCGAATGTTTGGGAAGCAGATTTTGAATCTCGGGGGTTTCGGATGACTATGATAGATTTCTTTATCTGAAATACTTTCACCACGACGCTTCGCGTGGATGATATATGATCGGAAATGCCATTTATCTGCTCAGGGAGTTTGTGTGAACATAATTTGAGCTGGCGTACGAAAATTGTTGTTATCGGAAATAATATATGCATTCTGTTCGGTGCTGTTCCGAGAGAGTCAAGGTGATTTTCTGATGAAATGTAAGAAGTAGAATGTCAACGACTACGATGGCGTTGATAATCTTGGGAGTGAATTTTCACGGATTTAACTGCATATTATATTCTATCGAAAACCGTTTTGATGCAAGCGTGCAACGATGAACAGCGAAGAGAAGAGAAAGAAGAGTGGAAAAAATGAGTGAAGAAGACGCTAACTGCCATCCATTCGATTCGATTCAATTTAATGGCAAAAACTGTGTGTATTAATTCTATTGACTTGAAAACTTTCTTGCTCTCGACAGTGTTTTTCAATAGGAGCATTCAACGGGATAGCATATGTGCATCTTGAAAACTTGATATCGCTGGAAGCTATTGCAAAACTTAATAAAAAATGCCAAGGATACGTTGGCGTTGTCTCTCATTCTCTCTCGCTCCCTCTCACATACACACACACTACCTCTTTCCCAGCATTGCCGTGTGAAAATAGCATATTTTCAAAGGTTAAACTCAACGATTCGCAGCGTATAAAGTGAAGGTACTGCTGTATATTTACTATATGGATTTACTCCATAAAGCCACCTTCAAAATAGGTTCAGGGCGCTGTTGAACCGAATTTCCAGATTTTAATCTTTGAATCGTTGTGCGATTTAACAACAACAAAAATTGCTGCTTTAATTTCAACTTCACTTGAGCTTCATTGTAGTCGCGATAATATTCAAATCGGCTAATCCGTGCAATTTTGCATTAAATAAAGATAGATAAAGCAAAAATCGGGCCCTGATTTAATCGATTCTCGATTTATTTGGAGTTTCCTTGGCAAACATCTCGCCATCTAACTTTGGTGTTTAAGTCGTCGCTACTTTTGATTTTTCTAGATTTTCTTTTATTTTCGCACGCACTAGATTAAGTTGTGAAATATGGTTGGTATGCCATTCATTGAAATCGAATCTTATTCGGAATATAGAAAATGAGTGAGCGATAAAGCTAGAATTTAAGAGAAGAAAAAAAATGGGTCAGCAGCCAGAACAGATAACACACATTTGTTACCATAAATAGGGAAGCCGTTACAAAAACAATTTAATCTCTTTGTTTTATTCAGCCTATACCCGCGACCATGATTTAGTATCGGGTGAAAGATGAAAGTACAACGATCACGAATTTCACTCTCGGCGTTCTATTCTTTCTATCTCATATCTGACATCCTCATTATCATGTTACACATATCGACGTTTCGTGAGTGAACCCAATTTGATATATAGAGACTGTTTCCAATTGATTTAAAGTCGAGCACGAAACTTTGCAAGTTTGCCAATGTGCACAGCATACCAACATTCACGAAACTTTTCACTCACACACATACACAAGAAGGAAAAGAATATTCTTGATCGACTTTGTGTCTCTTGTAAATCTGCTTCATCATACGGTCGTACTCTTTGCTCTTGCCTCTTTAGAAAGGATTAAAGGAGATAAAGCGCAGCTGAAAAGCATATGTGAATAGTGAATAGTCATGTCGTCATTGTTAAATCATCGACACCGATGGTAATTATTTGAACTTGTTCCGAATTACATCGTTAAATCACGATCCACTACTGATACCGGTGTAATTTTTACCCATCTACTTTAACAGGCTGAATTATAAAATGGCAGCAAAAAGTTTATTCCAATAGTTTCCAGTGGCATTGAATTACGTCTGAATCAATCGTGGTTTTTTTTTTGTCAAAGTGTTTATCCATTTTGTTGTTAACAAGTACACTTTTTGAAACCGCGAAGAACAGAATTCGTTTGACTGTTACGCGCGCTCAGCTCATGTTGCAACGCAAACATTTCCAATAGAAAAAAAGTAAAACTCAGAAATAATTATTAAGTAAACGACAGCATCGGTTAACATATTTGGACATTGTTTGGCTGAAGTTTATGTCAACATTGCCGATGAAATGGTAAGCCATAAGAGCAAATTCACTTTGTGCTCACATAAAACAATAATAATTGAAGGTATAGGCCAGTTGGTTGGCATTTTCGTTTCGTCTTCGGATTGAATAACCATTTTGAGAAATGTTCGGCCGACACTCAACAGCTGTCGGTAGCCGGAGTCTTGTTCCAATTAAATATGAATCTGTAATGCTGCTGCTATTTTACAATGGAAACTCACAAAACAAAATGAAAGGACAAATTTTCGTTCATTTAATGTATTTACTGAACTGAATAAACAATGGGCGAAATTATGAACGCAAGATACAATTAATTGCATGGACATTTTCAGCGAACAATTTATTTACGCACACACACACAAAGCCATACAGACGTGCACAAACATTGAATGGTAATGACAATAATGACAAATCATTTATCCCGACAATGGTGGTGACAGTGTTTTTCCACAGTATACACAATGTTCATTATGAAATTAAACATATCCAGACGGAGCAGTACGTACAATGCTATAAATCTGGTGTGTGGTTTTTATTTTACGCACGTCATTTGTTGCAGTTTGTTTTTGTTTTATTTTATTTTTCTTATTATTGATTAGCAGCATCCGAAGCACAAACACCTGCCCACTCACTGCACCCAGAAGATAAATAAAATAAACACCGAAAACCTTAATTAAAAAAAGGGTTTTTCATTTTTGACATAGTAATCAGGTTGAATGTTGCAGGTCATGCGATCATTCCAAGTTTAGTTCAAAAGTAAAGGAACAACACCAACAAAGTAATAATTTTATTTAAAAAAAAAAAATATCGATTTTCTCTTGTGAACCAGTCACTGGGTTAATTTCTATTTATCCAGTTCAAGAGATATGTAAACCGCTAAAGCTGCTTTTGACACCGTTTCGATGGCGGTGTGCGTGTGTGTGATTGCGCGATTCATCAACCTCATGTAAACAGTGAGAAAGAAAAAAAAATCACTCACTACGTTGATGTGTATTTTTAAAGCGACAAACATACAGCAAATAAAAATCATTATTAATTAAATGGATGATGAAAAATTGACGTAATACTCTTTTCTCCCGTTGTGTACATCATTCTTATCGACTTTGATGATCCAGAAACAGCAGTAAATTGTTAGTTGGCTGATTATCACGTAAGAGAAAAAGTATCACATTGACATTTATTGAATTGACAATTGGACAATTGCGCACGATGGAAATTGAAAATAATAAAAAAGAATAATCAGTTTGTGTGTCCCAATGGCATGAAACACACACACACACACACACACACATCGATGCGATAGAAGTAATCATGACAGTTATGAACTAGAACAATGCTCAATGTTGAATTGTCACAACCAAATACATACACACATATCACTTTTCTTCTTCGGAAAATGTGTTGTTTTCTTCTTTTTTTTTTTAACTGGAGACATGTCCCAAAAGCGAGATAGTGAGATAAATTCCCCAGCATAAATTTTAATAAAATGAATACAATGACTTTAATCACGGTGAGATGCCGTTATTGAGATTACCAAACGACAACATTTCTCCCCTCAGGGACTGGAAAATGTCAGTCTTATTTAAACATACTACGTATATATAGACTACACACACCAAGCAACCAACAAACCATCAAACCAACCAACCAATCATTTGCGATGAAGCCTTGAAAATTTAATGAAAACCCAGCCAACAAACACCATTTCATCAGCCCAACCTGCCGTATTCCGAGGTAGCAATCTGGTACGGATGGAAGTTGTGGAAAAAGTACGTTTTAATTTTCATAAGCCACAAAATTGCGCCCTTTTCGCATTTCGAAGGAGATTAACTATTTAAGCACATACTAGTGAAACATTACTGTGTGTAGCATGTATCCAATCTTCAAATGATACTGTCGGTTTCTGTCTTTTTTGTTCATCTCTTTGTGGACAACCAGCTCAAAACTTACGAACAGATCGATAGAAATGAAAAGCATTTGGAAAAGTTATCTGCGATAAAAAGTTTTGTGCCAAATAATGCAAAATGCTTGTAGTTCTTGAGTGCGTTAATTACTATTCCAAGTTAAAAGCAATCCATTTTAGCGTTTTTGGCGCCGATATCCAGAGAGCAGACCCCAATTTGCATACATTATGAACACAATGAATCGTTTTGTGTCGGGCATCAATGTAACGATATTGTCGATTTTATTTTATCTTATCGACTAATCTCCACACTAATAGATTCGTTTGACACATTTACTGCGAGTAAGAGTAAACACGTTTCGGTTGGTTGAGGTCAAGGTTGCGTCTACACAATCTACATAATATTATTATGAATGGGCACAAAATGGAAACTATTGGCAGAAAGGGAGCTACGGCGAACGAGCAAGCGAAACCAAGTTCAAGACTTTTCGAAAACACATCACATTCAGTCATGCCAAGACCAATTTCACATACAGATCTCACAATTTGATAAAGGATCACACATAGTAACAGCATTTACAAAAACGACAAAAATGTCGATAAAATGCCACTGTGTGTAAATCCAAATCTGAATGACACAAATTTCATTTTATTTTTTTCTCTTCTTCTATTTCTTGTTCATTTATACTTACACAACTTTTCTTCGTTCGTCAAAACAAACGTTGCGGAGACAGAGTTTTCGCACACGATGGAAATGGCTCAATTTTATTTTCGCTTGAACAAATGGCATCAACTCTCTCTCTCTTTCTCACCCTCTCGTTCCCACTAACTCCCGCTCGCTCGCACTTTCTGGCCCCGAGAATTGATTCTCTGGCTTCGCCAATTTTATCGGATTTGCCGGTTGGCGCTCGATGGCCCGAAAACACATGATTGTTTATGGTGTATAACATTCGTTTTTCGCTCCATCTTACCAGCTCATAAATACATAAATCTTAGAAATTTGATACTTTTACAACATAACGGCACCATTAATTCCAATCGAAAGAGAGAAAAAAAGGGTACTCGCTTCATGTGTTCACAACCATTAGTCCCGGCGTTTTCTCTGTTCTGTTCTCTGTGTTCGCTTGCTCTATGTGTGCGTATACGTTCGTTCTTCGCTTCAATCGACACAGACAGGAGATGGTTCGAAGGTGGTAGCAGCAATAACAAACAAATTTGTGATTTTCTTGTCATTTTTTTTCATTTTTCTCTTCTATTTTATTTCCAGTGGTTCAATCTTTCTTCTTCTTCCTTTTCTTATTGATACAAAAACCGAAGTTAATATACTATATATAAAACAAATTTGATGTGTAAAATGATTTATACTTATCGAACATCGATTTTGATTGTGTCTTTTATATGTGTTTTTTTTCCTTCGTTCATTTGTTTTTGAGGCATTTACAATCAAATTTTGATTGAAATTCATCTCAATCCGATTCAGAAGATTTGGTATTATATACATATATATATATATCTAATATCTCTTTCTCACACATACACACATGTGTGTGATATTTCTTCACAAATGTAATGGTTCAATGGATAGATATTCGAAAATCAATATCCCAAATACGAAAATGGCTAAGTAGATGATCATAAGCTAACAGCTAACACTTGAGTGAATAAGATTTTCTCCGTTGGAAAAGGAGTTTGACGACACCCGTCACACCATAAATCGTTGCCAGCGTAAAAAATACGTACGAATAGAGTTGATATTGAGTACGTAGCATCAGATTGTATTTGGTGATCACAATGAAGGTAAGCAATGATTGTAAAATCAATGCGATTAGTGTATTTATGCCAAATATCAGGGCAAAGCATTCTTCATGCAATTTCTTTGCAACCGACGCACTGCAATGACCAAAACAAAGTTAATTAAATGAAATCCAGTGAGAATTGGCTAATTTATAACGATGAGAGTGTCATACCTGGCGACGGTGATCATAAATTGATAAATCATACCGAATATCACGTACATACCGTAACAACACCATAAAGATGTTGTTAGTGCGGCCCACAAAAGTAAACTGCCTTCGACAAGCATTAAAATGGTTAAAATCCAAATTTCATATCGATTGAAACTTTTGCTATTTAAGAAACCGGCCATAAATGCTGCTATCGCTCCCAGGAGTGTGATTAACGCTTCCACTGCTCCGTTGTATAGCACCGTTTCCGCCGGATCGATTTCTTTCCACAACGGCTGAATGTACGATTGAACCTGTGCGAAATTAAATTCAGGAACATGCATAAAATTGAATGAACGGGGAAAAAAAGAACGGGGCGGTCGAGTGAGAGTGAATATGTTCATACTTGCAGAAATCCACACATTGACATCGCCCACAAAATGCTCCACTGAATCACGGTCGTATTCGTGTATGATGTTCTTATGTGGTTGACAATTCGCTGGATTGCCAATGTTAATGAAAATGTTGCTGGCATTTCGCCTCTGCTTGCATCGCAATTTGGTTTGGAATTCGATTTTTTGATGGTGCTCGAATCACAGTCACGGTTTTTGACGCCGTCACCACCGTCGTCGCCATTCATGGCTGACATTTTCATCAAATGCTTTTCATCCACATCATCATTTGTATGCGCAAGATTTACGTGACAATTAACATTTCCATTTCCATTCGCATTCGCATTCACATTCTCGCCTGTGTTCGAATAAAAATACAAACTAACACTTACTGACGGCAACAGAAGCGCAAATATCAGCGAAACACATTGAGCTACGGAAAAAAAGAGGACGAAAATTAGAGAAACAATCATATTATACATACATTTTGGTGCTGGGGAAAAAGGAATTTTATGGAAGAAACAAAAATAGGTAGGGAAAAACCGTAGGTCCAGCGTGAGAATAAATGAAAAATACACAAGTGTGTGCTTGTGTATGTATTACGTCTTACATCCGAACGAAATGTAATTTAATTCCTCGTAATTCATCAAACCAAATGAGATGAGCAATTGTGAGAGTACGGAGCCGATAAATCGGCCAGTGAGAATTGAAGCTCGCGTGTGCCCCGTCACTAATTGATATTTGGAGCGTTCCACTTTTGCATAAATATATGTGTAGTAGGCAATTTCGCAAGCCATGAACGTTCCGTACGATACTTGCGCAATGGGGATGAAATCTTTTGATGTCCATGCCAACAAACCGAACAACAACATTCCCATGAATGCAGCAAACACTATAATCGGCTTGTATCTAGAAGTGGTTGTGTGTGTGTGTGTTTGGGGAAGAAAAAGAAAAAAAAAATCAAACGACGTGAAGACATAATGCATTATAAGCCATGAACTGTGAGTAACTACGTGTACCTAGTGTCATGACTACGTGTACCTAGTGTCATTACTACGAACTCACATGAATTTTAAGTAATCTCTCGTAATCTCTAAATCTGGTTAAATTTCGTTAAATACAGTATTTGGAGAACGCTAGGAAGACCGTGTTAATAAATTGTTAAATTTCCACATTTTATAAATTCAAAATATAATATATTCATTGGACTAATAAATTGTAAAAAATACACATGAAAAAAATAAATTCATTTAATTTTTCGGTAGAAATCTAATGATAAACTTCAAACGTATTCCCTTTTGAATCTCAATGAACAAATCTCATTACTCCTGAAATGCATTGACACATTTGGTAACTTCGATCAACCAAATGAAATTGAATTTGCTTCGGTAGAAAATCGAATACTAAATGAATTTTCAATGTTATTGAAGCATTTATTTATTCTTAATATTATTTATTTTAATAAATATATTTAAAAAAAATGAATAACATTCTTATTAAATTTAAAAACTTTGTTTTTCTGTGTACGTACTTAACTCACATTAAGTACGAACCGCCATTGCTGTATATTGCTGTAGTGGCAGCCATTTTCCTTTTGACACATTGAAGATGTGATAATCATTGAAATAAAATAAAATAAATATAATAAACAAATCAAGTTGGAATACACATAAATCAATTTGCATGAAAATTTCCATTACTTCTGAATACTCTAGTTTCATTTATTTATTCCGAATTTATAAATAAATGAAGCTCTTGACTACATAAATTTATTCAAATCATTTAGCTTGCTTGTATATTATTCAAGAGAAATGAAAATTGCATGTCAACTTAGCAAATAAAATTGTTCTACAGTGAATTCAAAAACGTGCTTTGGGTAGCACATTTTTATTTTGACATGAAATTTACATTACTCCTGAAAAACGTATGAATAAACAGAATGCAAAATGATCTCTGGCATGTAATATATATGAATATGAACTGTCAAAAGCGGTGAAAAGGAAAATGGCCGCCATTACAGCTGTTCATACCGGTTCATACCCAATGTATGTTATGTACATACGCATAAAAACAAAGTTTTTAAATTTAATACATTTTGATACAGAATGTATTTCTTTTTATTTCAAAATATTTATCAGAAATAAATGTCTTAATAACAGCGAGAAATGTAGTGTCGATATACTCCATTATTGTTTACACGAAGTTTCCAAACGTTGCCAAAGAAGGTAATGTAATTCAGGAGTAATGAGATTTGTTCATTGTGTATTCAAAGTGAATGCGTCATAGATTGATTTATCATTTATGTTTTACTGTCGGAATTTTTCCAAAAAAACGAATGAATTTATTCTTTCAAATTTTACAATTTATTAGTCGGTAATAGCAAGCACCCATGCGTATTATATTAAACTAATCATTTCAGTTGGTGTTTATTCAATTGTATAGGTACTTAAAATGTATTTTACAAATCTGACAGAATCTGACAGTTGCGGCGAGACTACGGGGGTAGGGGGCGCCATGAGTATCAAATCTCTACAGTTCATGGCTTATAATGCATTGTTATCGGTGTCCGATATTGTATTGTGTGCTGGAACACCTTGAATCACGATAATTTATTCATGCAAACACACAACAATTTCAATGCACGAAATAAGATAGATGAAGAGGAAGCGAATGAGCAAGCGAGCACGAACCTACCTCATTATATCGGTAATTAAGAAAGTGACAATCAACTGCAACATATACGAATAGGTACCGAGGGGAAAATAGTAATTTGTCAATTCATCGTTGGTGACGTTCCGGTAATTGATGAAAAATTCCACAGCAAACGGCTCCGATGGACGTAACTCACGTACAAATCCATAGATACACAACAGAAAAGACACTTTTTGCCAGTTTTCCAACATTTTGTTCTTCTTCTGCTGTTTCTAATTTCTTCTTCTCGATGATGACAAGCTTCTTTAAACAAATTCAACTACCGGTGTCTTCACTTAGGTAAAGAAAATCAGCGGCTGGCTTTTGTGTTCTTTAAATCATTCATCCGCTTTTCTTCGAAATGATTCTTTCTTCTTTGGTTCAATAAATGATGGCAATTTTCAGTGACCAATATCATATCTCTGAAAACTAAAAAAAAAATCGTCAAAATTGCGTCTAGTATGTCAGAAGAACATCACAACTTCAGTGACACTGTAAAATCAGAGATTACTATGGGATATTTTTATTTATATGGGATAGAAATATCGCATGAAAATAACTGATATTTTTCACGCGTTGCGTTCAGCGAAACGCATTAATACATAATAGCGATTCTGCACACACAGAGTCGCTGTTTTTTCGTTATACTCTTCACACTTACGATGAGCTGCGCGGAGCGTGCATGCACATGTTTCGCTCACTTCTTTCTTTCAACACTCTTCGTGTGTCAACACAATGTTTGTGTGTGTATCGCTTGTGCCGTCGTTTGTAAACGTGCATTTATATGTTTTGCTCTTTTCTTTCGATCGACACTTTTCGTACCCAGCTCATTGATGTCGTTTACAAACGACGGCACAAGCGATACACACACAAACATTGTGTTGACACACGAAGAGTGTTCAAAGAAAGAAGTGAGTGAAACATGTGCATGCACGCTCCGCGCAGCTCATCGTAAGTGTGAAGAGTATAACGAAAAAACAGCGACTCTGTGTGTGCAGAATCGCTATTGTGTATTTATGCGTTTCGCTGAACGCAACGCGTGAAAAATATCTGTTATTTTCATGCGATATTCCTATCCCATATAAATAAAAGTATTCCATAGTAATCTCTGTGTAAAATAGTCAGGTTCAATGAGGTAGTGCAAAAATTCGCTGCACGTTTTCGTTCTTCTCAACTAATTGCTCAGTTTCAATCAAAAAGTTTATCTTTTCACATTTTTTCCCCTTCAAAATGTGTGTCACTTTGCTTTCAGAGTGCGCGCTGTCTTCCCGCTCATAAATAATCTAATCTGATTTATGAATTTCTTTCTTCCATGCGGAATAACCGTTTAAATTACAATGACAGTTCCAATTGATCGTAAAATAATAATATGTTTTGTTTTTGAAAGAGCGTTTTTATTTTTGGCGAATATTCATTCAATGTAATCAGCCGAAAATTTTAAACACACGTATCGACATCATATTTGTCGTTATTATTGGGGTTATTTGCACTCATGCCAATTGCATCATAGTATATGAATCACATGCGAAACAAATAAACACGCACACACTTCACTCATACTGGTTTTAATTGAATCTCGGTTCATTACGGTTCATTCAATGACTGCCACAGCTGTCGATAAGCTATCTTACAACAAGCAACTGTTCTCATCGCACCGCAAAGCACATGTTATCATTCATCTCGAGTTCGATTTCGAATGATTGAAACTAACTGATAGCCTACAACTGAGTTAACCTAATCAATAACAACAATTTGGTGGCCAGTTAGTTTGATGAATGAATAAAATGAAATCAAAATAAATCAAATGTTGTAGTTAACGATTCACACAAAAATTGGGCATTTTACAGTGAATTCAACTGTGCAAATCAATGCTTTGATTTCAAATGAATATTGGTTAATTTGCAAATTATACATATCAGTGCCGAGTTAACCAAATTTGGTGCCCGAGGCAAAAATGATTTTGGTGCCCCTTGCAATTTTTTCCCGTTATATATACAAATAATTATTGATAAAATGAACGTACATATCGAATGCGAGCGGTAGCGAGCAAAATTATTTTTTGGAAATACCATTTTTGGGGCACCAAAACATTTTTTAGGGCCCATTTTTGGCTGCGTGTTTTCTGTTTCAGATTATTGAAAAAAAAAATCCCATGCTTGTGGTGCCCCCAAGAACGTGGTGCCCGAGGCAACTGCTTCATTTGCCATATGGCTAACTCGGCACTGATACATATCATATATGCTGAATTATCGCGAAAATATTAAACAAAGTTTAAATAGTGTGTGTCTGTATTTCAACAGTGTTAATCAGTTTTATGGAATGAAATATAGGAGAGAGAGCAAAAAGCACGCATTCCAATCGACATGGAAGTAATTTTAGTAGTTGATAATAAAATCAATTGAGATTGATTCAATGTGAATATTTCTATAGCCTTGTTAAATGGCTAAATTGAAGAGTATTTATTCCATCACAATTTACAACATTTATGAACTCATTTATATCCGACGTGTTTTTCGATTCTTGATTTTCACTCTGACAACTGTTTAGATCGTAACCTCAGCAATCTCAAATCAATTCGCAATTCGAATGATAGCAAATTCAATTGAATTTAAATGATACTAAAACAAAGATGGAAATAAAATGTTTAAATGCGAATCATCAACATGATTTGGTCATGTTACCAAAAAAAAAAAAATGAAACCTTACTTGTTATGTGGACCGACAATATGAACTGAATATTTTAACAATCGGATGCGTTCGGAAATATCGGCTTATGAGCTGACCAGACAAAACAAATTGGCTACAGACAACCGAGCACATGCCTCGGATTGTGATATTTTTAGAATGCGGCTAGTCAATATAATGTTGTGTGTATTTCAAAAATGTAATTTCACAACAAGATGAAGATATAAAATCGAAAATAGAACAGATGTTTTTGCCGGAGAAACGCAGTTGCAAAATTGGAATATCCTTCCGTCCACTACAAAACAATTTGGATTTCAACGAATAATATCGAATCGCATCGGTGACCCATCAGTGCATATAAAAATGCGTACAAAATGAAGGAATTTCATCGCATGAATTGAAATAATCTTTAATTGTAACAAAACATGTGCGGCATTCATACAAGAACAAACACAACATTTTTCTGACGTTTCCATTTGAAACAACAACAACAACAACACGCATAACTACAAAATGTCATCGCAATTGTATTTTAATTACATCTACAAAATGAACATGAACGGTATTCACCGACACCACACAGACCAATATTCAATATTCGCTTTGAATTTGATGACATGCAAAAATGTTATTTAAAGGTCAAAAACACACAAAATTCACAATAATATAATGTATATATCGATTGAAATGAGTATGTAAAACAGCAATAAACGAAAAGTGAGCATTACCGTTGCGCTCTTGTCAATGCATTTCACTTTATGCGATAACCGACTGTTGACATGCAACTTTAGTTAAATACGTGCGCAATGTAATGAAAACGTACGTTTAATTGTTTTGTTGGTTGGTTTGTTTGGATTCGCACGCGATTCACATCATCTCGCGATGAAATTATCATTGACACTGTGACCACAAATCTGTGTGTCTACCTCACAACGAATCTGCCAAAATCACACACACACACACACAGAGACACACACACACATGTGTAGTTCTATCGTGCTCGTCGTCGTTGTCATCGTTGTTATACATGATTTCGATCATAAACAAATAAAAGAAAACTCATTACCATACTATTATCGACGATCGTTTATCTACGATACACGCACGCGCCCGACAACAGTTAATTTTAAAATTGATTTATTCATTTATGGCTTGAACTAAAAAGTAATTGCCAGGATTTCAAATCACTGACTCATCGTCAACTGCTCCAGCTTCCAATTTATAGATAATTGAAGATGAGTCAAAGGAAAAAAAAGGTCAGAAAGAATGATGGAAATAGGGAGAGAGGAGATAACACAACTATTTTACCGTAAATGAAATATTCGGTGCGGGTGGATTTTCTTTTATCACATGAAAATCGGTTATCTTAGTCTTGAAATTGTCTTTTTATTTACTAATCAATTGATGTTTATAATGAGGTGATAATTATTTTTGTTTTCCATTGCTTGTGGTAATGACGAGATGATAATGACATATTTTTTTTCAATTACTTCTTTTTACTTAGTAAGTTGTTGATTTTGTTGTTATTGTTGTTGTAAACGTGTTTCGTTTTTTTTTTACTATGTTTCGATTACTATTTATAAACATCACATGGTAATACTTACAAAATCATAATACGTAATTAGTTCTATGTTCATTTGTTCAGGCTCATGTAATGTTCTTATCTTACTTTAAAAATAGTCATTGTTTCAATGGTACATCTTTTTTTCTTGATATGAAAACCTGAAACAATTTTTCCCCCCATTTTTTTTTGTTATTTTTTTTTGTTTTGTTGTTGATTTTATAGAAGAAGAAAAAAAACATTTTCCTTGTCCGTCAATCCAAAACGATGGAGGTTTGTGAGTATTAAATGTTAAAATCTATCGGGAGATAAATCG
>NW_022601432.1:6077262-6086874 GCF_009176505.1 Sitodiplosis mosellana | reverse complement strand
CAATTGAAAGTAAATGGCCGAACAAACGTATCGGATTTCGCAAAAATACAATAATAAAAACGTAAAATAAAAATGAAGAAATGAACAAAATGTTTTCGTTCGATTTAAAACAACGAAATAAACAATTGATGGTTGAGAAAAAATGTTCTCTCATGTTTAGATGACAACAAAATCGGTAAGATTTGATTTTGGCTGTACCATTGTGTCGGGCATCAATTCAATCAGTTTGTTGTACAACAGACATCGTTGGTTTTTCACTTCGGATTGTTGCTCTTCACTTTTACTCGTAAATAGTTCGGCATCTTTTTTCAGCGTGTTGGCACCGTAACAGCAAATTGTTGGCGGCGGCGGTGTATAATTGTGATAACGTTCGGTTTTCATGTTCCAATCCTTTGAGTCGATGTGAACCCGTGAAGTTGTAGTGGTTGAATCATTTGAATCGCTCGATGCACCCGACAATTGATTGATTATTAATGATTTGGGATCAATTTCCATGGCCGAACTATTCGATCGGCTGCTGCTTGCCGTCGTTGTTTGCACATCGCTATCCATGTAATCATCACATTTGAATAGCAACGACGCCAATTTGTGGAACTCTTGCAATTGCTCCGGATCATTGTGGTCAATGATTTCGGAGAGACGTGTTTGCAAGTAGCCCACCGCTCGGATCGAATTCGTTTTTACAATCTCTTCGTATTCAAGTCGTCGGATCAAGTATTTACAGTGGCGCAGTATTTGTTGTCGGCTTGGTCTAAACAAGAATGGGGTTAATATTTAATTTGTTGGTAATTTTATGGGTGTGTAGTATTTTTCAAGGTTCTAAGAATGACTTAGTTTACGTACTTTTTCAAGTAAAGTAGCCAAAAATCATCGAGCCGAAGTTCGGGCGTTGTATTCCGGCCGGGATTACCACCAAACAGATAATGTACTTTGTTAATCCAATCGTAGACCAATTGATGGGCATATCGTGGACAGGGTTCAGAGCATGCACTTTGTACTTTTGAGTAACAATGCTCATTTGAATGTTCACTCTTATAAATGCAAGACCATTTATTCGTCTTCAGTGAGTACATCCAAAATGAGTTGAGATTCAAATCACGTCGATCTTTTTCCTTACTTAGGCTCTGTAACAGTTTGAAGAAATAAATGATTGAAAATTGCAATTAGGAAACGAATCACATGAGGAAAATTCGTTTTAAAATTTTATACGAAAGGTGAGTTTGAAGGGAAAAAAACACTTGGTTTGTACAGTGTCAAAATCAAATCACACACTCACCGATAGAACATAAATTTCGTCTCGTTCGCAATCGATAGTGGCTCGTTGCGTAAAACCTGACTGCGGCACATTTGTTTTGTTATTATTTTCGGATTTCATGCTGTCTGTGTTTACCACTGAAATATTTTGTGTATCAACGTCGAATGAAATAAAATCAGTCGTATACTCTTTGTTTCGTTGACCGCCGAAAATGTACAGCTTTCGATGGCGCTAAAGGATAAAATTCAAATTAGAAATTAGATGAAAACGGGGAAGAAGAAAATACTGTCAATATTCGGTCCGCGCCAATGAAACTCACGTGATGGAAGAGCATGCAGTGTGTGACACGTGATTTAATGCTCATTACTTCTGGGTTGGAAGCAGTCGGATGTGCTTGGTCGACTAGAATTTGTGTCCACGTGTTCGTTGGGATGTGATATGAAAAAAGGCCGGAGAAACTAACTGGATCATTTGGCAAAACGTCAATATTTCTTGGCATCAATATCCGACCGCCAAATACATAAATATTCCGTTTTGCAATGTCAATGCACATTTGATGATCAAATATCAAATTTGGCCCTTCCTCTTGACTTGTGTCATCACAAATTAGCGTCCACGTTTTTGCTTTCGTATCATATAGATAGAAATCACTCTGTGGAAATAGAATGTGATACATGTGTACATGTACCGTTGGTTAATAAATGTCCATACATAATGCGATGCAACAACGTGTGTGTGTGTGTGTGATTGTGTGTGTGTCGGTCGGACTTACTTTTATATATTCTTGTGTTCTAGTCGTGCTATCCAAGTATCGTCCCAATGTGAAAATTTGTGAATTACATGGATCGTATACCATTTTATGGCATGAGCGTGGCGATGGGCCACCATACTGTTCGGCCCGTTCATGGATAAGTGTCCAACTGTTTCGCTTGATATTGTAACACCACAAATCGCTCAAATCCTCGAAACCATCCCATCCGCCGAACAAATACATCACACAATTTGCCGAATCGATGATCAATTGATGGCCACCTCTCATACCCGGACGTTTCTCCGAATTTACGGTTTCTTGCAAAGCCCATGTGGCTTTATAGTCTTGATTTGCTAGGTAATTATCCATCAGTCCATCTATTTAGTTCAAATCAAAATGGATTTAGAATAATATGAACATTTCTCGAAAACTCAAATTTATTCGATAATGAATTAAAACTAACCTAAATAAAAGTGGGAAAAAAATTGGCCAAAAAAAGTGAAAAAAGTGTTAAATTTACCGTTTACTGCTTTTTCAACAAAGTTTTCGGCTTTTTGAAAATCTCCCTGAACAACAAGTGCGCTGTGTAATTCCGACATCATTGGATCTTCTAAAATAACGTTAGTTTGGTCTTGAAGCGCCCGAAATGCGCTATCGTAGCCCTGTTGCCGAAAATGCTTCAAACACAACCTCACCAATTCAACTTCACGTAACTGTTGTTGTCCGCCACATGTGAACAGAGCCGAAAGAAAGACGAAGGAAAAAAAAATTGCACAAAAATATTGTTTAAATATCCAACGTAGAAATATGAAATGAATTGAAATATAATAATAATAAACAAAAAATCACATTTACCATATTATAATGGCGTAAACTACTGCGAACAAGAAGTGGATCGTCTTGTCCAATGATTTCAACGTACCTTTTGGATGAGAAAAAAAACAATCGGTATTAAATAGACAAATAAGAAGTGCACAGGTGCAATTAAAGCAACGGACTAAAAGTAAGATGGCGAAGTGATGCGAGCCGAAAGACAATTACTAAAAAAAAAAATGAAAGAAATATGGTGGATGCGACTGAACAGTATGAAATGCTATCGAAATGAACACATACCAAATACTAAAGTTGAAACTCGGACCCCATGATAATAGTGGTATGATTGAGATATACATCAACGGCATCAATTCACCGCTATCTGTTTTGTGACGTAGATCAAATGTCTCTGGAATGCTGTCATTTCTCAGTCCGCTGTGTGTACGGTGCAGAGAGCAAAAAGAAATTTAACCAATTCGAACAATGGTTGCATTAGTAGGCACATGGCTTGTGGTGTTTCAAAAATCACACCACACAAAACGACAAAGCATCGACTAACAACAATGTGTACAGAGCGTCGTCGCTTACCCTTCGAACAGCAAAAGCATGTGCTCTTCTTCGAGACCGCCGATCACTTTGAATTTCCGTAAATTGCATACGTGCGTCTTCTCATATTTCCCAAATTTGATTTTTTTCACAATAGCCGGCCGTTGTAGCTTCAGTGTTAGAAATTGCGGCGGTGTATTGGTGTTTGATGACCACCTCGACACTTGATTTGATGGGCAATCCTCTCGAATATTTCTTTTTGCGTCGCAAAATAAAAAAGTCAAGAGAAAAAAAATACATGAACAGGAACATCAGAGTTGTGTTAAGTTGAAAACAACGAACAATTATATATTGTCACATCTGAATAAAATAAACAAATTGAAAACGAAACAAATGTCTGTTGGCTAAAAATATCATCATGAAATTTGTGTCATTGAATACGTGCGGTTTATCTCTCTCTCCCGGCATATTATCTAATCGAAATGCATCGTGCTCTCACGTTACGGGCGAGAGAACCGAAATACCATTCGGTACGAAAACATTTTCTCTCTCTCTCTCTCTCTCTCTTGCTCACTCGATCGTCTCGCATATGAAACGCAAATTCGTACAGTGGTCATAATAAAAACAATTTGTATCATACGATGACAAAATCGGGGAATAACAAACGAAAAAAAAAACAACAACCAAACAAACACCAATTATAAAGTAGCAAAACGATTTCATGCATTTCGACGAACGTTACTTAGAAATCGAAATCTCTTTTCTGTATACACAATGAATGCACCACACACAATACACAATTGATTGTGTGCCGCCATATCAAAATTTAACACCAATTCTTTCAGTTAACTCATCGAAAAAAAAAACCATGGAATAACTATCGAATATATTTGGTGCGTAATAAAATTGAATGGCCAACAAAAATTCATTTGATTTACTTACTCTGGTAAATACGATGTCGAATAACTTGAATATTTATAAATCTCGTATGTGAGTTTGTGATCCATGGCTGGTGTTTTTGTTTTAAAATGAAAACACTTCAAATGAAATGTCAAAGCTGAGCGCTCGCCTCATTTGTTCTCGGCGAACAGTTGTGTGTGTGTGTGTGTGTGTGTGTGTATGTATGTGTGTGTTCGTATTGGGCACAATGTGTAGCGCGTTTGTATGCGTGTTTGCATGTGCATGTGTGTGAATGTGTATTGCGTGAGAGTGTGAGCGTGTTGCTCGGCTATTTTTTCTTTGCGCTTGTGTTTGTGCTGCCATTTAGACAATGTTTAACGTTTCTATTCATGTGGTGACATCTCGTGAAAAATATCACACATTCCGATAGATTTCACAGCTCAATCGAAATGCGAAATCAGGTCTGATGTCATCAACTTGTTTAGAATTTTTCTGATATCTCAAACAATGGTTCGGTTTATTTGATAAATAACTTTTTTAATTGCGTGCCGGAACAGAAACGTCAATTATTTTTGTTTTTCAATGGATTTTTTTTCTCGTAAAAGAGTCAATCGATTCCAACATCAATTCATATGTCGAATATGAAACCGTGTCGCCAAATCGCCATCATAATTTTCGACACTGAAATGTTGGCGACCTGCGCGCCAATGGATACACTCTTGTTTCTCGCTTTGATCGCAAACATTGGCCCAGCTATCATATTCAATTCTCGAACGACGATTCTCTATAGAAATATTCGCAGATGTTGTTCTGATATGTGTGTGATAACACACATTTGCTTCGAACAACCAATACAATGGCAACCACTCCAACGTCATGCATACACACAAGCACACAAATAAAACGATAGAGAGGACCAGTCGCATGGATTTTATCATTGACAGTGTGCAACCCCGACAATTTCCATACCGAACACACGAATAAAATTTCGTATCAACGGCGAACGACACACAGCCACATGAACAAACCAACACATTTGCATTCCACAATTCAACTCAGCGCGTACCAACACGCAGCCAGCAGCAGCAGTAGCAGTAGCAGCAGCAAAAAAAAATCTAATTCGACAGCAGGTTGGTCGGGACGACCTTTTCGGATTTGCTCATTCTCATTTCTGTTGTGTGTAGCAAATCGAACGGAATAGCATTGAACAAAAAATTTCTGACACAAATGGTCTAGGAAAATAAGAAGTCGTGATTTTTTTTTTAATTTGTTTAGTGTAGTAGTGGCCATCTAGAAAAGGAAGCTCAAAATGGTAATTGCCTTTTTTTCGCATTGTTATCAGCAATCAACCAAAAAAAGAAGCAAAAGAAAAAAAAAACGGGAGAGAGTGAGAGATAAAAAATCGCATTCAAAACAAAACAAACCATCAGACAAGCGAAACCAAATCCATCTCTATCTTTTCTTCTCCCCGTATTGCCTATTTTTTTTTCCTATTTCTCTTCCATTATCGTATATAACCACGTATATTTCTTCTGCCACACACGATCGATGATTGAATTTGTTTTGCAAATTCACGTTTGTTTGTTTTCATATCAATTGTGAAGATTTTCTTTCGGTTCATTGCTTCTTTTTTTTCGGTTGCTCTTCTCATTTATTTGCCTTCGAAATCGATACATTGAATGGTGTGAAACGGTGGAAAAATGTTACGAAAACAAACATCTTTATTAACACGGAAGAAAATAATGAGAAAAAAGCGAACGAGATAGAAAGAGACGGGAAATCAAGAGAGAGCGAAAAAAAATCAATTGTAATTATATTCATTATTAGAATATATCATAAAATAAAGTGACGAAAATAAAAAAAACTCGATAAAACGAGCGAATGACTGAAACTCAAGTGAAGTTGTATGCTAAACAAACCTGAAATTGACAACGATAATAATGATTGATAAAAAAAATAAGACTAGAAAAAAAACGAATTTATAAAAGCGCGACAAATAGCTCAATGTAAATTGAAATAAGTTAAATGGAAAATATCACCAAGCGAATGATTTCATTGGCAAAAGAATGAATGGATGGGGGAAAAGTAAAGAAGAAAAAAGAACACTGACACTAATGACAAAATGCGGCAATGGAATCGAAAATGAGAGCCGAGAGAGAGCAAAAAAATGGAGAAAATTGAATAAAAATGAAAATAATGATAAATTTCGACAACAATATGAATTTGTTTCAGTGGTGTTTGGTGTTTCGTGCCCATCGACGACAACGACCGAAATAGTGAGCATGTGTAACGTTGAGAAAATAAAAAATGAAAAAGAATTAGGCCCAATTAACAACAATAACAACAATAACAACTACAACAACGACGACGACGACAATCGTATTACTATCAATAGATTCGCGCCACTCCGGATTGCAATGACAAATTATGAAAATTTATTCTCTGCTCAATTCATTTATGGAGCAGAATGAAAATGTGTGAAACAGCCGTAGAAAACGTAAAGCAAAAATATTCGACGAGATTATCGAGCGAAAGAGCCATAAGTTGAATCGATGTACTCGCCTTAGTTGGCGCACGTATCCATCATCTGAAAAATGAATAATTCTTATCTTCTTTTTTTTCGTATTTTGGATTGTTATTCTTCAGTCATTTTCTCAAATGAATTTACACATTTTCGGCCCGTGACCTGCAGCATATAATGTTCATTTCATTCGATATGGTGATTCTAGTGTCTGAATCGTACTCATTTCGATGAGAGAGAAAGAGAGAAGAAAACGAAAAAGAAGAAGAAGGAAAAAAATGTACTGTGAAACGAATTTGGCTGTATTTGTTGCGCGTTGAAACACACGCATTTCGAGTGTGCGGGCATTTGAAATGTGCCAGTGAAACCGAGAGAGACGATACGATACGGGACGAATGGCAACGTTGTATGTATGTATCGGGGCATTTGTATTGGAGCGTATGCGTATGTACTTGTTTTCAAATGGTCGCCTCTCCGTGAAGCGTATGTGCGAGTGTGGTAGTGTGCGCACTTGTGCAAAATGTCATGCAATATGAAAATATATGCATGTCACACACAACACGATTGGGCTGTGTGAATGAGAATGAGAGAGAGAAAGGTGAGAGAGAAAAATAAGAGCACGAATCTAAGCCGTCCAAAAAAGCACATCGCGATATAGAGTGTAATGAAACCAGGAAAAACATGGAAACCCTCAAATTTATCCAATTTGAATGTGCCATCGAAGAATATGCCATTTTCGCATTCAACTTTGCGCTGGCCCCAATTTGCTTGCCCAAGAATTGTGAAACAGATCAATTAATTCAATTTCGATCTATTTTGTTTTTCTATCCCCTAACAATGGTATAAAATTCGAGGCGATTACGCAAAACACACCTTGCTTCATCGCATTGCGTGCAGTAAATCGCCTATTAACCAAATATAGGTGAAGAGATAACAGAGAGAAAGAGTGAAATGTGTGTATGTATGCTTATAATCTTAATCGTTAGCACAAATATTTTCACCGCACAAATATCGATAAAGCGATGCGATGCCAAAGTCTCGGTCGGTTTTGGTGTCGTTACAAGTGATTGGTTGCGATGTCGCATAGCATTCATTTTTCATCCGAAATTACAAATGAAAAAACAAATCGACTTTTGCTCGATTTTCTGTCCAGCTGTACTCGTTTTGTTCCGGCTTCAGATCAATTGCTCCAGTCATTTGCAGTTCTTTCTTTTTATTCAGCTGTATTTTTACCGAGAAATGTCAGCTTTATTGAGAAAATCCAATGATTGTGTTCGAAATTATCAGCGTTGTTGGTGGAGTTTTCTTGTTGTTCTTCTTCTACATTTGCGGCTACATTTTCAAAGCTCGCTCTCTATCACTCTCTCACTCTCAATCTCAATTTTAAATACTACCGAAAAAAGGCAGCCACAATACATGTGTAGTGTGGGGATTATGGCTCTTTTGCTATTGTTGATAACAATCTTTCTGTCATTTATTATCACAAGATCGCATTACAGTCCCTCTACCTCGTTTCCTCTTTGTGCAATGTGCACGGTACACGGTACACGGTACAGAGGGAATGGTTGCGCGCATACAGATATGCGATAGACAATAAAGCTTCACAAAGCACACGCCAAAGCGACAGACCTCAGTTGCCTGCATGAATACACACACACGCACACAATCACTCACAATTTTCGGTACAAACGATGGAAACAGGGAATATGGATGATGAAAGCATACCGAACAACAAAAATAGATTACAAAGAGCAAGGGGGAAATCCCAAAATAATCGTAAGAATGATGAATAAAACTCATTAAAATTATACACTTCGTTAAATAAGCCTGTACTATCGATGGTACCAACACCACCAAAACCACCACCACCGCCATCGGACAGAAACACATGTCACCACATGTATGTTTTGTCGCTCTCTATCTCTCACTCAAATGTGTGAGATATTGTTTTCGATTCACAGGGTGACATTATTTCTGTGGAGGAAGAGAGGCACCTAAATACACACTCTACACATGTCAGTCAGAATAAATTCCAAAATTATCGTTATGCACAAGAAATTTAACTTATTGCATTTTCCGGTGCTGAACAAAAAACCATACAAAACGTTTCTTTGACAGAGATAAACAAACCAACGGAAAAAATAGAGGAGAATGGAAAAAAATGGAGAAAAAGTCGCATTTCAAAATGAAATATGTAATGAAAATTATAAGAATCAAACAATGACGTCGACAACAATGCCACCAAGTTGATGGAACAGATAATGCTGTTAGGTTGCCGTTGAATAGAATTAAACACGATGAATTGACTTATCTGACGTTCAAACAGCGTGCACCGCATTACATCACATAGCACGGCGATAAATGTGCGGAGACGAGCTGAATTTATTTTCCATTTTTGCCGTTGGCTTTATTTCTTTCAATCGTTCGTTCTCGTTGTTCGTTTGGCACAGCAACAAAACAAACCCAATAGGTAGTAGGAAATTAAAAAATAAGAATGATGACGTTTGCAATAAATCCGCAACAAGTGCACAGATCACACACACACACGCACATTAACCGCATCAAGTCATGAGAGTACAGAGAGTCGATGCTAGAAGAAATGTAAATATTCATTTAAAAGTAATATGAATCGGGGGAAAAATCAACGGAAAACCGATGAGCATCGGCACAACAACGCAACAACGGCACATATATTTTCGAAGGCACGACAAGAGAAAAAGACGAACAAGAAGCGTCTCATGAATAAATGACATGTTTAGCAGCCGAAAAAGAAAAATTGTAGACAGAGAGAGAGAGAGAGAGAGAGAGAGAGAGAGAGAGAGAGAG
>NW_022601432.1:6074490-6077162 GCF_009176505.1 Sitodiplosis mosellana | reverse complement strand
AGAGAGAGAGAGAGAGAGAGAGAGAGAGAGAGAGAGAGAGGAAGCGAGAACAACACGCTACGAGAAAAATCGCATGAGAAGTGAGAAAAAAAGTGGAAAAGGTTGTTGTAGAAAAATGCGGCGTTTGAAATTCTTCCGTTCGTCATGTGATTTTTGGCAAAGTCGCAGAAGAAGAAAAAATATTAGCACGAAAACACATCGTTTTATCCATATTCTTCCTTCGTGTACGGTGTTGCGTACATAGACGCGATTTACAACCTGATTGCAAAACAAAATGAATCGAATCGAAAAATTTTCACTCGAATGTAATTTGTTTCCTTTTTCTTTTCAATTTACAGGGTAACGAAACGTCATTACCCATGGAGATGTGTTCGAACTGTGAGTATTCAAACATCTTGATTTTACCATTTGTTTCAGCTATTTTGGACCGAATCATTTCGGGAAAGCTTATAAGGGGCCGACTTCGACACGGAACAAAAGCCCAATTCAATCCAAAATAATTGATTATTTTTACGTCTCATTTAATTCACTTGCAGCGGCTATGCATCACACATTGAAAATGTGTGATGCATTACTCAATGCTCGTGTTGATCTTAGGATTATGTTTTAAGCTTTTACTATAACGATGATTCAACGCATATCCACCAAAAACACTTTGATGTGTATGGGAAAATTTGACAAGTTAGCCCATATTTAATGTTCTTACGGACAATTTTAGATGCGTCCATTGTTTTTGCATGGTGTCCATGTTTTGGCGAATCATTCAAGCATGCATTTTAGGGCGAAACATGAAAAGGTACCTCCATTTTCAACGAATAAACTTGGAAATGGATAGAGATTTAAAACATCTGAATAAATAATAAACGAAATTGTGTGTCGACAGAAAACATCAGTTTGGCTCTTCAGCAGTGAAAAGACTCCCAGCGAAACTAGAATGTTCAAATTTACGCACCAACAGTAACAAACATACAAATAGAGAGAGAGAGAGAGAGAGAGAGGGGCGGAGGGAGGGAGAGAAAGCGAGCGAACGATAGAAAGAAATACGCTCTACCCGCATGGTGTAGCGGAACGAGAGGAAAAAAGAGAGTGAGAGAACGTTTATCATTTGACTAGCGTTGCCATGTGTACAATTTGGCCAATCCTTAACACGTCGTTCACTTTCACAATGCATCCTCACACAGCCTATGAAACATAAAACTAATTAAGATGTAAAACAAAACGGCCACTGATTTTCTGTGCGTATGTATGTGCTCCAAATTCTCACATGGCTGCCAGCTTACCACGTTCGATTTATTTATTTTTTTTTTTTGGTTTGGCCGTTTCAATTGTTTGGACGTTCTCATATATTCCTTTTAATGTAAACTAATTTGAAAAAGGATTATATTGTGCAATGAGAACCCAAGAGAAACGGCCAATATGTTTTTACACTGTCTATCCGCCAAAAATACACTACAATATATATTCTTGCGCTTATTGGACGCCGAATTGAATATATATTCTAGTGTATATTCGGTGTATTCTTCAGCGTGAAACATATTGAATCAATGAATGCATTCATGGCCATCAGAGGGCGCCTGAATATGTTTCAATATGTTTCACGCTGAAGAATATGCCGAAAATACACTAGAATATATATTGAATTCGGCGTCCAATAAGCGTGAATATATATTGTAGTGTATTTTCGGCGGATATACAGCGTACAAACATATTGGCCCTCTCTCTTGGGAAGAGAAATGAGCGTGTCTGTTCGTTGACTATTGCAATTCTTGTTCATACGTTTTTATGTTTCGGTATTCATAATTTTACGATCCATGTCGCGAGCGAGCACTTACTGTGAATGTGTATGTGCACGTTCGTCAATTTCTCAGAACGTCATCCTCTGTTCCTCAAGACCTCGAATTTAACGACCATTTCTGTTATTGCAAATAGACTTGCCAGTAAATCCACATTCGATATATCGTTCAAACATTCGCTGCGCTCCTGCTACTCCCACTGAATTGGCTCAAGTACTGAAATAAACGAACATAAAATATTTATTTATATTTTCATTTTTATTCCATTGGAATATTACGAGCGAGAACAATGGAGCGGTAAAGGCGAAGTACACACACACACACATACACATTGACTGTCAACAACTTTTTCTTTTCGCAAATTGAAAATACGTTTCCATCTCTTGAAATTAGTTTCATCAGCGCTTTCCATTAAATATTAAGCGATAAAATTGTACACCAAGTGAAGTGCAACCACGATCAAAAAGTGAGAACAATGTGTGTACGTATGTGTTTTTCCGTTCCCTTTCACTTGTTCACTCAAAGTGTGCGTTGCAGAACATTTGCGTGCGCATGAAACTGTACTAGATGAAAAAGCGAAAAAATTCACTCACTTCATTTCATAATTCATGACCAACGTAGAGAAATACAGCAAATCACCACATTGTCGTTAAATATTTGGCAAACAACTGTCCACGAAACGAATATCAACGTTTATTTCATCCTATCCAACTTTCACACAACTTTTGTACAACTTATGTTTGTGTTACGCAATTCATCGAACCATTTATCAAAGCGTTAAAAAATGACGACGCTTTTCTCCCTTTCTCTCTCTCTCTCTCTCTCTCTCTCCCTCTCTCTCTCTCTCTCTCTCTCTCTCTCTCTCTCTCTCTCTCTCTC
>NW_022601432.1:6066662-6074480 GCF_009176505.1 Sitodiplosis mosellana | reverse complement strand
CTCTCTCTCTCTCTCTCTCTCTCTCTCTCTCTCTCTCTCTCTCTCTCGACACGATTAAATTTTTCGTCGACGAGAAAATTCACCGGCTGAGCAGCAATACACCACTTTCCCAGTAGACTTCATCCATTCAACATTTCCCGCAATGAGTTTATATCTCGAAATTGTGCACAGCAACGAAATGGCTAGTGAACATTTTATTATGTGTGCATATTAATGCGGTCATTGCATTTTGATTCAATGCATCCCAAATTCAAACCTATTCATATTGTGAATTGTTAAAGAAAGGCCATAGTCACACATGAAAATTCGACTGGTACAATTTTTGGCTATTTTTTCCTCCACTCACAATATTATGTGGTCGAAGTGTGCTAAGCATAAATTACTCTCTGCTTTTATTGTCCGAACAAATGGCTGAATGGCGATAAATGGAGCATAGCACACACATACACATACACACCGGAAAAATGGGTAAGAAATGGCAAAAGCGAAATTAATGGTTCCAATCGGTATTCCCGACGTATTTGGGACAAAGAACACGAAAAGTGTCGAAATGCATATACATATATAAGTTATATGTTGTTGATATTAGCATAAAATCAATATGCATACATCTTTTATACTTTTCCCTAAAAATTCGTCGGAAAATCCGAAAAAACAACTAAGACAACGAAAAACACCAGCATCAACAACTGGCTAAAGTTTGTGACAGAGAAGTGAAGCGAAGAGAAAAGGAGAAGAACAAGAAAGAAGAGAAAAAATAACAACACACCAGCGATAAAACTCAAGAGCGATAAAATTCAACAGAAGATACAAAATAGAAGCGAGACCCCAAAAAATATATAGCCGAACAAAAAACAACAACAACAACAACAACAAAAATGTACACACAGAGCATTTAACTAGATTTTCTAAAGTGAATAAGAGATGCTTACAAATGAGTACAAGCACAAGAAAATAAGGAGAGAGCATGGTGCGGTATTAAATAGAACAAAATAACCCGCATAGCGTGCCAGAAGAGAGTTAGAGAGATGTAGAGCCATACGGATACCAAACTTACTCATTTTCTCTTACAAACCGTTTCTCATTCAAATTCACTCTCTTACACAAACATCCCAAGAGCAACGGCCAATATGTTTATACGCTGTCTATCCGCCAAAAATACACTGCGATATATATTCACGCTTATTGGACGCCGAATTGAATATATATTCTAGTGTATATTCGGTGTATTCTTCAGCGTGAAACATATTGAATCAATGAATGCATTCATGGCCACCAGAGGGCGCCTGAATATGTTTCAATATGTTTCACGCCGAAGAATACGTCGAATATACACTAGAATATATATTCAATTCGGCGTTCAATAAGCGTGAATATATATTGTAGTGTATTTTCGGCGGATAGACAGCGTATAAACATATTGGCCGTTTCTCTTGGGATAAACACACACACACATACCATTTAACGTACAATCAAATGAAAGGCACCAAAATGAAAAATATGCATAAAAACCGACATCGAAGAAGGAAGAGTTGATGTGTAACAGAAAAAGAAAGAAAGAGAGAACGACAATAAATTTGTTTCACTGTTGTTGGGTGAGGGTGATAGAGTGAGAGAATGAGAGTGATAAGTTTTAAAGAACCATTCCCATTTAAAAAGTTTTTCTAACTATTTTTTACACACCGTCTCCATTCGCATTTAGTTTCCATTACATTAGATACACGTTGACCGTTGAAATCCAATGGAAGTGGAGAATAATGTAAAGCTGTTTGAAGTTCTTTAAAGGGTGCAAAATCCATTTGAGAGAAGAAAAATGACGCTGAAATACACATATGAATCCGTGAGCATAAAAACGACTTATAAAAATTCCGCCGAATAAAGCGAAACACCTATTTGTTACTCGTTCAATTCGGAACAAATTGTACACTGGTATGTTACGCCGACAAATCTATGTTACGTTTTGATCGGCGATTTTTTTAAAGTCGTTTTTATGCTCAAGGGTTCATATAGACTCAATATAAAAAGAAATTAGCTTGTCTGTTGACTGCTTTTTTCCCCATTCATGAAGGATACACATAAAAAGAAGAAGAAGAAGAAGAAAGGCGAAGAAGTCTATCATCAGCATTACCACATCTAATTTTGCTGACGTCAAGCGCAAACATTTGTGTATACTATGTTTACTTGAGTACACAACGTGTAGCGCATTCACATCACATCTCTGATGATACGCACCACAGTCAAAAAAACAAAACAAAAACTGTATGTCTTCTAGAAACTTAAAATACAATTTCCATCGCAAAGCGAACAAATTTCCTTTCTTTTTTTTTACAAATATCGAAGTCAGATTTCTCTCCTTCCGTTTTTTTCTTTTTCTCATTCTTTCCAAACGTTTCACATCCATTTTTTTCGTTGTTGTTGTCCCATAACTCGCCTGAGGATTTCAACTTGTCCCATACATTCCTGTTGTTGATAGAATTTCCATTTTTCTTAGCCCACTTTAGGCCCAACACATGGTGTGCCGATTGACAAGACCACAACTGTGTAAATTAATGCGTGCGCTTGAACAAATATTTTCGAAGTGATTAGGACATTTTTTTGTAGCCCAGTCAAGCTTTTGCGTTGTGATCGACCAATGTTTGGGGTTTTCTGCGTGTGTATGGTTGTTTTTAGAACAATATGTACAATGTACGCGCACTAATTCAATAGCCGACTTGTAATTTTGGTCTGATGTATATTCTCTTTGTAAGAGAAAAAAAAACATTTCGAGTTGGCATCATCAAGCGGCAAAGGGAAATGGAAGAAATTTTCGTATTTTCATTATTATTTAAATTATGTGAATGTGTCCAGCGTATTTATGCTTTCGATTTTTATAGCGTTCTATTGGCCAATTGCGTTCGGTTGGCAACGACCAAACTTATTTGCTGTCTTCATTCACACTCCATTGAAACCATTATTATTTGTGCTCCATTCATTTGTGTCTCTCTACATTTTTTTCTCTCCTCCATGTATTTGATTCAACCATTCGAATGACGGTTTCAGCCATTCCGGTCCATTCTCGCCCCGCTCCGTCAATTTCGACGAGAGTACAATCACAGTCTTTTGAACAACTGGGAAGAGAAAAAAAAATGGAAAATTAAAAAAAGCTAGAGGAAATATGTTAGAAAAATACCAACCATCTATGGTGGTTTCTTTCATTGAGGAATAAAAACAAATGACCATTAAAGCGTCGACGATCGAAATATAAGTGGATAAGAAGCGTGATGCACACATCCGTACACCTAAATAAAACGCTTTAATAAAGCACCAAAAATCCTTAAAAACCGATTAGATGCGAACTCGTGTCATTGAGCCACATCATTGATTTATTTCCATTCTTATTCTTGCTTTCCTCATTGTATTTCCATTACCTTTTTCTCTCACTCCTTCTGTGGCGGTAGAAGCTATATTGGATCCGAAGCCATTTTTCAATAGAAATATGATTTTTGAACTCGACGCCCCAATGAATAATGCATGTATCAAAACGAGCTACAAAATTAAGTGGATGGAAAATTAGTGTAACTTCCATCTAGCCTTCCCCCTTCCCAACGGCTCCCAAAAGATGATGAATACGCACCTGAGACATTCCATTCGTTCAACTAGAAGATTGTATGGTTGAGGTATGCTCTTTTTGAGCAGCGAGTTTTAATATTTGGTCGAAATTTTAAGTAAACCACAAATGATATTGTTGTCTTGAAGTTTTTGGGCCATGTTACCTTAACCACAAGAGCTATTCCATGCTCTGTTTCATCGCTTTTTAATTGGCAATTCGCGCGCTCTCTCTCTCTCACCCTCTTTCTCTCTCTCTCTTTTGGTCGGTCTACTATTTAAACAATCAGTTGGGCAATATGGAAAACATTTGCAACATGAACTTTTTAGAGACATTCATTTACATTTGCTGAGTGTTTGGAAATAATTTCCGAGCATTTTAAAGACTGTATACAATTTCTGTTGTACAAAATTAACTATTTTCTAGGGGAGCGGCCGGCGCGTATGCCGCATGTTCTTGTACAGCAAAATATAGACAGTGCAAATGAAATAACTTTTAATTATAACAAAAGCAAAATGGTATTTAATTAAGGCAACAGTGTGAGCATTGAATAGAAAAGAGGTCAAAATTGCGGTCAAAACGCATTTGTGTGTGCGAAACATAATAGTCACCATGCTTGGGCGAGAAAAAGACGGACACCCCAGATACAAACAGATTTTCCAGCATTTCCGTTTTCATTATGCCTGATGTCAGCCGTTTATTTTATCCAGCACGATAGGCTTTTTAGCAGACCCTAAGTGAAATAGCAAAATGAAACGAAAAATACGCCAAAATGACTTTGAGAATACGAATGCGAATATAAAAAGAAAATTACAATCATATAAATGCATTGAACGTAAATGAATGCCATGGCAATAACGAATGAGAGAGATGTTCTTGTGTGTATGTGTCAGTGTGTTGTGATGCTCATGTGCTGGATGATCCATGTGCCAGTAGTAAAATGGAATCGCAATTTTGGAGGGGGTACAAATCGAATGAAACAAAAACGATATGTAATATTTTCGTCTTCTTCTCCCGTCATCATCTTTTCTCTTTGACTGGATCCCATCAATTATTTTATGCTTGCAAATATTTTTCCACATGTAGTCAATTTTTTGTGTGTTGTTGTTATTTTTTTTGTTCTTGTTGTTGTTCATCTCTCGGTTGTGCGCTTTATTTATGCCAAACATTACATTGACTCGCCAAACGTTTCGCTCAAATGTTGTTTTTCTTTTGGTTTTACGAGTTTGCTGAAGAAAGAAAGGAAAAGAGAAAGAGAGCGTTGCGATACGCCTAGGATATTTCAACATAATACTACAGAGTACACATATGTATATATACGTTGAAAATGGCTATGTATACAATTTTAACCGAGCATCGTTCTACATTAGTGCACAGTTTATAGTCAAAATGCCAAAGTAAATTGATATTTCAATTGAAAGTCAAAAACTTAAACAATGTCATTCCTACCAAGCCAAACACATATTGTTCATTTCTGCTCCAGAATTCACATCAACGTCATTTCGTTGATCAAATGAAGCGAAGCTCTGCTTAACGAACATCCCAATTGATTTAGTTTCGAATCGAAAGAAATTCGATAAACTTCTCTTTTGCCATTTGCAATTGGAATTAATTTCGTAGCAAAACTAAGGAAAATTTACCGTGTTTTTCACTTTTATCGGTACACACATACACACTCACTACCCAAAACCAAAATTGGTTTTTCTCAAAATCGAAATTGTATAGCATTTTCAACTAGTGAACTGTGTGTTTTGCGCTTCGGGTACCCGAACAACAGCAGCTAAAGCACAACAGTTCCAATATACACACACACATTTTACGATAAGCCATCCATAGATAAATGTACTTATGTTCAAATGTTATTTACAGCATTTGAAAAGCATATAATAGTAAATGTGAATGCCAGCAAATCCCAAACTTTTCCCATACAATGCGAGAAAGAGCGAAAGATTGTATGGTGAAGCAAAAGTCATAGCACAATCTCAATCTGTCTAATATCATAAAGCCACATCATGCATTCACCTGACGACGCTGAATAGGTGTTCGACAACAGTACAAAAGCAAACCAAACCAAACCAAACCGAATCAATGATACAAACAGCCCAAACATAACAGCACACCATCGAATTCAAACCAGGGGGTAAGAACACAAGCGCTTGAGACGAATCCGTACGAATATTTGTGAATTCGTGTGATTGTGTATACGAGACATTCGCAGCACAGTGAGTGTACAACAACAATAATAAAGCCACGAACGCATGAATATATGCGAATCTATGTGAATCTCACAACTTGTTCCTAGCCCCTAGAATTCAAAATCCATGCAAGAACAAGAATGACATTTACCTGGAAGAGAATATTCTCACCCTCTCGCTTTCGCTCTCTGCAGCGCCATTGTTCGTCCTTTGCTTATTACGTGCGTCACATTTTTGCCGATGGATATGTGTTACTTGTGAATACACAATGCCACCATAGCTGTCTCACTAAATTGGGCTCAATCTAGTTCTAAGCCATTTCGTCGTATCTTTAATAGAAAAGAAAGAGTGAGAAAAAAACTCACAAATAAAAATGCAACGCCTAACGCTAGAAAATTACTGCATTGAAATTTAAAAAAAAACTGTATGAATAACAAGCAGCTCGCACGCATTCTTCCGCGAATATCTTTATGCACATCGGATCAAAACAAATACCCAGCGAATGGAATGTTTATCATAATATTACATGGATGAAACAAAAACAAAAGGGAAATGAAACCAAGCGAATTCATGGAAAATTGGCTGAGCTCCAGTCTGCTTGCTACAAGTGACTCAGTCACACAATGTACAACAGCGAAAAAAAATTAGATATGAGCGGAGGCAAAAAAAAGCACCACAAGAGAGCGTTTATGGTGATAGAGAGAGAGAGAGAGAGAGAGAGAGAGAGAGAGAGAGAGAGAGAGAAAAACACGTAAACTAAAAAATGAAACAACAACAAGAACTGAAAAAAAAGTTGTACATGAAATGGGAAAAACATCAAAGAAAATTTCCGTTTGCACAACACTGAATCGCGCGCACTTGCATATCCAACAAGCAATAATAACATTTTAGCGCCTATGAACAGATCCATAACTTATTTTCATATACGAAACAATGGTTGTACTTTGTTTTGCCGTTTGTCACACACCGAGAGAGAGAGAGAAAGAGAGAGAGAGAGGCATTATGTCGAGCCCGAGGACTACCGTAGGGATGGCGAACACGATTGTTTCATCTATAAAAGTAATAACAAAGCAACTATGACAATGATAATTATGATGATGATGGTGGCGTTCGGGCCAAAGGGTATCACATAAAATACAAAGTACTTGAACAGAACATGCCATAAACACTTAACAATAATTCAATGGAATCTCAATTATTAACAAACACACTCACTATCGTCATAAATATGACTCGAACACTCTCACAACTTCAATTTTCGTCGATTGAACCGACAAGAATATTGTTCAGTTATTTGCAATTCATTTTGCAACGACAAAACGCTCCATTTCGGCGCATCCAACTGATAAAAGTGATCTTGCTTCGAATTTATCGTTTTTGGTTTCGTTTTTGTCTTTGAACAAATTTCACAACCAAAGAGCATCATTCCTATTGTAGCGAAGAATCGTGCTTTTTGACAGATGTACTAAATTGAATGTTTTCAATGTCGCCATCTGTTGTTGGTGATACAAATATCTTATCACATGGTTCTGATGAAGATTTTATTTATTGTTTATACAATTTTATTCAAAATCACTTTTTCATTCATAAACTCAATTCAGAAAAGAAATCAGAGTTATTTCAACAGTCGAGTTATTTTGTATGCAAAATGCCTAAAACATAAGAGTGAGAAAATTGTCATCATCGAGTTTACATGGCATGACCAATTTCAAGTAATGCAACTTTGTTTTGAAAACACTAGTAAAAAATAATAAATGGCAAATCATTCTTTTGTCTCTTTGTGGACATTAATTCCCACATTTTCGATAGAAAGTGAATTTTTTCACACAACTCATAATTTCACAATCACGTGTTTAGTACATTTCATTGTTCAATACCGATATTGAACACACCCTAACATCAGCAATGGTATCTGTCAAACTTTACGCTCTGAAAATGACATTCATAGCAAACATTTAAAAACAGTCAATATTTTATTTTTTTAATTTTTATTTGGGAAAACTAACATAACATTCACTTTCGAAATCATACCAAATA